>NC_067495.1:102288806-102471306 GCF_947179515.1 Apodemus sylvaticus | reverse complement strand
GATTTGAGATCAGAAAATTGTAGCTACTCTGTGTAATCAATTTGTAGTCAATGATATTGCACCCTGCTATGACCTTGTTATGTGCTAGATTATAAAGGTTTAAAAGTTGGCCTGAAAATACAGTATAAGCATGCTAGTTAAAAGATAAAGCACAAGTGAATTGGGAAATGGTAGCACAAGTTACATAAAAAATACACAATGACATTCTATCCCAACCAAACAATCCCTTGCTCTTCTTTAAAGCCTTTATTGAGGCACACATGCCACCAGGGTGATGCCACTGTGGTGACACTCTACATTTAAGAAAGCGTTAAGATGTATATCAGTTAAGTTTATGTCAATCATGACAATAAAGGTCCCATTTACATATTTCTGAGAATAAAACTATGAAAGTCCCTACCCTTCGAGACTTAATCATGTTATGCGTTCATTCCCTCTGGTTGGTTGGTAATAAGCACTCTCTTGAGCTTTTGAAACCGAAAGACATCACCTCGCCAGCAGAGAAGCAGTTTCTGTTGCAGCTTTGTAATCAGCTCTTTATGCTGAATTCCGTCCGGCTTCAATCTACCAAATTGGCTTTGGACTGTGGAATTTTCACACTAAGACTTCACTTTTCCATTATGTGTTCCAGTTCTGAATACCAACCACGAATGGCCACCTGGCCACTGGTTAGCTGCCAACAGAGCATAGTTGTAGTGTAATTAAGAATGACTTTGTGTGCATATCATCCTGCTGAGCGGGCAGATGGACACTGATCACAGAAGGTGGAGACCTCCACCCCTTGAAATCTTCCCATTACAGTTTCATCCCCCTGGAGTTTCAAAGACACTCCAAATGTTCTCATTAGCACACTGGTGAGCATGAGAAATAGAAATACAACTGGCTTAACATGTGGCATCTCCTATGTACTAAGGGTATATCCAGTAGGGACATTTATAATTGTGTTCTCTATTCAATCCTCATGTTGACCTCAAGTAGTCAGTAAGCAGCATTATCTACATTTAATAGTCAAGGGTACTGAAGCTCAGAGATATTGTACTTGTGATCATATACATGATCATATACATAATTGAGCCAAACCTAGCATCCAGTCCTGTGTTCTTTTTCTTCTAGAATGTTTTTCTTAGCAATGAGATACAAGCTGCCCGTTATCTGCCTCTGCTCCTTGTTTATATCCAAGGTGGACAAGGGGTCTATTTGGTAATTGTATTTACTTAACCATTTTGCCTAGGTTTGTCCTATCTTCAGTTTTCCTCTTTAAAATAAACAAACACTGAAGCTGTTTCTGACTAAATCCAGCATGCTCATCTTATATCCTTCTATCCCATTTTGCCCATAACAGTGACTTTACTTTACACATTGGACAAATCCATGCATCACACAGCATCTGTTCTAGAAAATCCTTGAAGGCATTTTCATGCCTTCCCATTTTTATGTTCTTCCCTCTGTAGAGAACACAGGCATGAACACCACTACAAGCATCTTTAAGGTGACACTGCGCCAACCTGTAAAGAGATTTAGGGAATAAATCAACTTCATTAGACATGATGCTATATATTTTAATCCAGCACTCAGGAAAGAGGCAAGAAGATTGATGTGTGTCCAAAGCTAGCCTGGTATCTGTGGCAAGGTCATTTCAACCCTCCACCACAATCCTAGAGGGAAAAAGAAGTTAATTTTATCCCATACTCCTCATAGGCTGTCCCTTTCATACACAGCCTTGAACTAAAGCTTCCTAAGCACAGACTCTCCTGGTACCTACCACAAGGTCGGTAGTTTGCAGCAAAAGTATTTCAACCCTTCACTCGGGACCTGCATGCCCTTGTCACCTAAAACAGTATCATTGATCTCAGGGCCTCTCAGATGTTGATTGCTATAGAATGCAATGCACAATTTGTGACCCCACACTCTGGTCCAGTGACAGATCTGCAATACAGAGAAGAGTGTCATCATCTCAACTGCTTCAGGAAACGTTAGGACTCATTTAGAAAAGCACACTAGAAAAACCAAGTGACATATGAAAAAGATTCCCTGGGCCAGAGATAAGCAGAGATTCAGGGATAAGGATGCTTTATTCCCTCTATATTAACTCATTCTTCATATTTTTCGTATCTCGTGATTCAGTTAGCTGGACAAAAACAATACTTATTTCTCGGGTTGCTGTAACATCATAAACTCTATCCATACCTACAATTCATAATATTCAGGTAAGATTCGTTAACTGACAGTCAGGCTGTTTTAATCCTTCACATAGAAATGGCAATCACAAATCTCCACTTTTACTATGAATTAGCGGTAGTCTTGTCAGGCTCTGGGTAGAGCTGAGGATTTATGCAAGAGGCTTACCATAAGCTGCAGAGAGGAAACACTCAGAAAGTCTAGAAGAATGGCAAGATGAGTCAGAGACTGCACCACCTGGGGATCCATCCCCTATACAGTCACCAAACCCAGACACTATTGTGGATACCAATAAGTGCTTGCTGACAGGAGCCTGATATAGCTGTCTCCTGAGAAGCTCTGCCACTGCCTGACAAATATAGAAGTTGGTGCTCTCAGCAAACCACTGGATTGAGCAAGGGGTCCCCAATAGAGGAGCCAAATTGTAATCAAATAAAAGCACAAAAAAATCACTGGAGTCCAATTATGTGTTGGCCAACTACTATTTCTAAACGCAATGCCTATGTTAGAATAGTTGTGATACCTGGTTTTAAGTCTATTGGACAAAACTGATCTTCCTTCTCCCAGTAGGTATAGTTTGCTCGTTAATGTTCAGTGATGCTGAACAAACTAAATGGCTTCATATATAGAAAAATCAGCATAGATCCACACTTATCACCCTGTACAAAAATTAACTCTAAACAGATCAGCGACCTCAACATAAAACCAGATACACTGAACTCAATAGAAACAAATATAGGAAATAGCCTTGAACTCATACAGGAAAAGACTTTATTATTAACTAGACAACATTAGCACAGGCCCTAAGATAATAAATGAGACCTCATGAAATTGAAAAGGATCTGCACAGCAAGGGACACTGTCATTTGGACAAAGTGGCAGCCCACAGAATGGGAAAACTTTTAAAACTATTTAAAACTATTTAAAAACTCCAGAAACGAGATATCAAGGAAACAACCCAATTAAAAAATGAGAACAGATATAAACAGAATTCTCAAAAGAGGAAACTCAAATGGCCGAGAAACACTTAAATTTATATTAAATGTATTAAAGAAATTACATTAAATGAATTAAAGAAATGTCCAACATCTTTAGGCATCAAGGAAATTAAATCAAAGTACTTTGAGAGTTGATCTTACTCCTCTCAGAATGGATAAGATCAACAAAACAAACTCAGACTGGCAAGGGTGCAGAGTAATAGGAACATTCCTCCATGGCTGGTGAGAGTGGAAACTCAAACAGCCATTATAAAAATCAGTGTGTCCTTTTCTCAGGAAGATGTAAATCAATCTACCTCAAGATCTACCTATATCACTCTTGGGCATATAGCCAAAGGATGCTTCATTCTACCACAGAGACACTTGCCGAACCATGTTCACTACTGCTATATAGTTTCTGCTTAATAGACAGAAACTAGAACCAATCTGGATATCTCTCAACAGAAAAAGGATTTAAAAAAATGCTACATTTACACAAGGATGCACTACTCAGCTATTATTTTAAAATGGCATCATGAAATTTACAGGAAAAAAATTTATGGAACTAGAAAAATCATATGGTATGTATTCCTTTATATGTAGATATTAACTGGGAAGACAATGATAACCATGCTACACTCAATAGAACCACAGATGGTAGGGGCTAGAAGGAACAGATCTTCTTAGAAAAGAGAATAAAAGAACAGATAGCTATGGAGAAATTGGGGGAGTTCTAAAATGGGAGGTTCAAGTGGGGAGGGGAAAGAAGAGGGGAAGGGAGGGAATACGAGGAAGGACAGCTAAAACTGAGGGGCATTTTCAGAGGTAGTAGTAGTATGAAAATCTAATACAGGAGAAACATCCTAAAATGTGTGCATATAAAAAGACAATCTAAATGAAATCTCCAAATAATGGGGGAAACAGAATCCCGATTGCATATCTCTTATCAAATGTAGCTACTTTTATGTAGTTAACATATGGGTAGGGCAGATTTTGGAATCCCATCCTCAGTATATTGTAGGATTAAATTTTTCTCATTCCTAATTTTAATACTGGTCCTTAAATGCTTTAACTTCCCTTCTAGCCCATCACCTACCAGAGGTAGTAGAAAAGAAAGGTTATACAGTGTTAGTAGCCCTGGGTAGAAAAAAATTTTTTTGAGAAAATCCCATCTGCTTTGTCAGGAAATCAGCAGTTACGTTCATATGAGTCAGCGGCAGCAGCTGGATTCACTCGCAAACATGTCACAAATATACCAGCAGTCCAGTTCAGTAGAGTCAGGGTAGCAAATAGAAACGAGCAGAGGTGGCACTGCCTAGCAGAGACAGCCAGAGTCAGCAGGAGGGTTTAGGACCAGCAGGGATACCAGAAAAGTTCTTTGTTATGCCTCTCTCAGTGAAGTGAAGATCAGCAAGGATGTCAGACTAAGCAGCATTGCAAAGCTAGCTGTACCCAGGCTATTTGTGTAATCAAAGTGCATTCATGGAATCACAGGAAGGAACAATAATAGTGACTGTCTTTTAAAATGTCGCTGTGAAACATGGTTCACAAGGGAATTTTTATTGCAACTGGAAATATCAATGAAAATAACACACATTTATTGAATAATTACTTTGTACCAATTGTTGTGGTAAATGCTCTGAATTCATGATTTCCCTTAGTCTGCACAACAGCTCAGAGGTCTACATTACTGTTTTTCTGTTGACAGAAAAGGAAATGGAAGACTCACACCAGAAGGCTAAATATATAGCAAAACAAGACACAATTCTATATCCAAATGTATATGACATTAAGGTCCATGTTATTTGCACTAGGTAGTTTTATGTCAGCCTGACACAACCTTCAAATTTTATTAAGAGTTATCTAAAAGGAAGGGACCTCAACTGAGACAATGCCTCCATAAGATCTATCTGTAAGGCACTTTCTTAATTAGCGATTCACGGGAGAGGGCCCAGCCCATTGTGGGTGGTGCCATCTGGATGGACCATCCTGGGTTTTGTAAGAAAGCAAAATGAGCAAGCCAGGGGAAGCAAGCCAATAAGCAGCACTCCTCCATGGCCTTGGCATCAGATTCTGCCTCCAGGTTCCTGCCCTGTGTGAACCCCTGAACACTTTCCCTCAGCAAGTTGCTTTCATTGCAGCAATAGAAACCCCAAGACACCTGGCTTAAGGTTTTTATTTTTATTCTTGTTATTCCTTTCATCAAATTCTTTGTTTTTCTATTCCCTTTCATTTAACTTTTCTTCATTTTTCCCTTTCTAGCTTTCTTATTTAATTCACTTATCATAATTATTATTTTTATCTTATTTAATTTCTAGCTTCACAACTTACTGAGGTGGTTTGAGTGGAAATGCCTCCCATAGGCTCGCATTTCACAAGCTTAGTTCTGAGAAGGATGAGGTGTGTCCTTGTTGGAGGTGGTGTGTCACTGGGAGTGGACTTTGGGGTTTGAAAAGTCCACACCAGGCCCAGTGTCTCTCTCTGCCTGCTGCCTGTGGAACAGGATGTAAATTTCTCAGCTATTCTTCCAGGGCCATGCCTGGCTGCTTCCTGACAAGATGGAAATGGATTAATCCTCTGAAATGGTAAGCAAGTCTCTAGTTAAATGCCTTTTTTAAAGAGTTGTCTTGGTCTCAATGTCTCTTTACAGCAACAGTACCATGACTAAGACACACTACATAATTCTTTTAGCATTTCTTTGTATATACAAAAAACTGTATATGGTATATCAGTTGGTTTTAATTAATTTTAATTGTACTTCTATATCTGGATTGGTTTAGTATTGGTGCAGTTATATTCATTTGTTTTCTCCTCTGAAACTGGTCCTAGGAATGGAACCTTGAGAAAACCATGCTCATTAAGAAGATCCCTGAATATAACCAGAAGAAATACCAGTGCTAACACCTGTGCAAATCCCAACTATACCTTTGAATCATAAGCCAAACTAAACCATTCTGTTCTGAAGTTGATTTTCTTACAGCAATAAGAAAAATAACTTTTGTATTTGTGGATATTAAAAATTATTGGCCAGGCGTGGTGGCACACCTGTAATCCTAGCACTTGGAAGGCAGAGGCAGGCAGATTTCTGAGTTCGAGGCAAGCCTGGTCTACAGAGTGAGTTCCAGGACAGCCAGGACTATACAAAGAAACCCTGTCTCGAAAAAAAAAATGGATGTGCCTGCCTCTAGAAGCATTGAAGGTGTGGTTGCTTTGTCACATGCGCATCAGTAGGGCAGCAGAGAGCAGAGAGGCAATGTCTGTGCTCAGTGTTCTGACCTAAGAACATCTGAGTGATTAATTACTAGCCTAGCACCAGCACCAGGGGGCCTGGACAGGGAGCTAGCCTAAGATGACCACCAGTCAGGCACTGCACAGACGTGGGCAGGCAGACCATGCCCGAGATGACCCACTGCCATAATGTGCATGACCCCAGACACTCAGAGACCCTGAGTGCTTCTAAGAGGAACAAGTAAGTGGTGGAGAAATGGAAGAGAAAGAGAAAACAGAAGGATGTGGGCACCAGGGAGCGAGGTAGAACTGGAGATTCAATGGTAGTGAGAAACTGCCCGATGTGAGTAGCCAGTGATGCCACCTGGGACCATATATTCCTGGTCTGGACTGCCATCCAGGGACATGATGATATCTGAGGGCTGTGCAGAACTGGCCATTACTGGGAAGAGCTGACTCTATCCCTAACCAACTGCAGTACTGAGGTGTGTGTGCCCTGCATATTGAAGGAGTTGTAGGTGAACTGGTCCCCAAGTAAAAGAGCATGGGAGAGCTGGCCCTGACACTAATCTCCTGTGTGGTGGAATGGATTGGGGAAAGAAAACCGCCTTTCCCCTCACCACTTGTAGCAGGTAAGAAACCTGGCCCTGAGTTCTTTATATATATTGGATATTAGCCCTTTATCTGATGTAGGATTGGTGAAGATCTTTACCCAATTTGTTGGTTGCCGATTTGTCCTTTTGATGGTGTCCTTTGCCTTACAGAAACTTTGTGATTTTGTGAGGTCCCATTTGTCAATTCTTGCTCTAAGAGCATACGCTATTGGTGTTCTGTTCAGAAACTTTCTCCCTGTGCCGATGTCCTCAAGGGTCTTCCCCAGTTTCTTTTCTATTAGCTTCAGAGTGTCTGGCTTTATGTGGAGGTCCTTGATCCATTTGGATTTGAGCTTAGTACAAGGAGACAAGGATGGATCAATTCGCATTCTTCTGCATGCTGACCTCCAGAAAACCAAACAACCCTATTAAAAAATGGGGTACAGAGTTAAACAAAGAATTCTCACCTGAAGAACTTCGGATGGCAGAGAAGCATCTTAAAAAATGCTCAACTTCATTAGTCATTAGGGAAATGCAAATCAAAACAACCCTGAGATTTCACCTTACACCAGTCAGAATGGCTAAGATTAAAAATTCAGGAGACAGCAGGTGTTGGCGAGGATGTGGAGAAAGAGGAACACTCCTCCACTGCTGGTGGGGTTGCAAATTGGTACAACCACTCTGGAAATCAGTCTGGCGGTTCCTCCGAAAACTGGGCACCTCACTTCCAGAAGATCCTGCTATACCACTCCTGGGCATATACCCAGAGGATTCCCCACCATGTAATAAGGATACATGCTCTACTATGTTCATAGCAGCCCTATTTATAATTGCCAGACGCTGGAAAGAACCCAAATATCCCTCAACAGAAGAGTGGATGCAAAAAATGTGGTATATCTACACAATGGAGTACTATTCAGCCATTAGAAACAATGAATTCATGAAATTCTTAGGCAAATGGATGGAGCTAGAGACCATCATACTAAGTGAGGTAACCCAGACTCAAAAGGTGAATCGTGGTATGCACTCACTAATAAGTGGATATTAACCTAGAAAACTGGAATACCAAAAACATAATCTACACATCAAATGAGGTACAAGAAGAAAGGAGTGGCCCCCTGTTCTGGAAAGACTCAGTGAAACAGTATTCGGCAAAACCAGAACGGGGAAGTGGGAAGGGGTAGGTGGGAGGACAGGGGGAAAGAAGGGGGCTTATGGGACTTTCGGGGAGTGCGGGACAAGAAAAGGGGAAATCATTTGAAATGTAAATAAAAAATATATCAAATAAAAAGAAAGAAAGAAAGAAACCTGGCCCTGGAATCATAAAAGCAGGAGAGTTGCCCTTGCCCTCACCAGCTGCCCCACTTAGGAGAATGGGTCCTGCACCTCACCTGGGCACCACAGTAGAACTGACCTTGCTGGTGGGGACACGGGTCAGCTGGGTCCCAAGGGTGTGAGCATGAGAGAGCTGGCCCCACAACTTGTCTGCTTTGTGGTGACATGGGCAAGGGAGAGACGACCCCTGGCCCTCATCCCTTGTCACCTATGGTAAGTGGGAAAGCTAGCCCTGGGGTCATGACAAGTGAAGGAGAGCTGGCCCTGTGCCTCACCAACTGTTACACTCAGGAGAGTGGGCTCTACACTTCACCTGGGCAGCAGGGTAGAGCTGGCCCTGGTTGTGTGGAACGCCAGTAAACTGTCCCCAGTGCTGTGACAGTGGCAGAGCTGATGGGCTGGCCAGCTCAAATACCTTTCAGGCCCAGACCCAGGGCTTTGAATTGTCCCACCCTAACATCCACCCCATTGATGAACTGCTGGAATGCATGAAGGGTCCAGTCTCTTTTTTTTTTAATATTTTTATTTTCTATATTCTTTGTTTACATTCCAAATGATTTCCCCTTTCCCAGATTCCCCCCCCCCTTCCCATATGTCCCATAAACCTTCTTCTCTCCATCCATTCTCCAATCACCTCCCTCCTTTTTCTCTGTCCTTATATTCCCCTCCAATGCTAGATCAATCCTTTCCAGGATCAGGACCCTCTCCATACTTCTTCATGGGAGTCATTTGTTATGCAATTTGTGCCTTGGGTATTCAGGGCTTCTGGGCTAATTAATGTCCACTTATCAGAGATTGCATTCCATGTGTATTCTTTTGTGATTGGGTTACCTCCATTAGGATGATATTTTCCAGATCAAACAATTTGCCTTAAAATTTTGTGAATTCATTGTTTCTAATTGCTGAGTAGTATTCCATTGTGTGAATATACCACATTTTCTGTATCCATTCCTCCTTTGAGGGGCATCTGGGTTCTTTCCAGCTTCTGGCTATTATAAATAAAGCTGCTATGTACATAATGGAGCATGTGTCTTTATTGAATGCTGGGGAATACTTTGGGTATATGCCCAGGAGAGGTATAGCAGGGTCCTCTGGAAGTGTCATGTCCAGTTTTCTGAGGAACCTCCAGACTGATTTCCACAGTGGTTGTACCATCTTACCGCCCCACCAGCAGTGGAGTAGTGTTCCTCTTTCTCCACATCCTCGCCAACACCTGCTGTCTCCTGAGTTTTTGACCTTAGCCATTCTGACTGGTGTAAGGTGAAATCTCAGGGTTGTTTTGATCTGCATTTCCCTAATGACTAATGATGTTGAGCACTTCTTAAGGTGCCTCTTGGCCATCCGAATTTCTTCAGGTGAAAATTCTTTGTTTAGATCTGTACCCCATTTTTTAATAGTGTTATTTTGTCCCCTGGGGTCTAACTTCTTGAGTTCTTTGTATATATTGGATATTAGAAGGGGCCAGTCTTATAGATCCAAAACTATACAATATCCATAACACAGGACAGCAACAAGATACCCAAGAGTCCCAGTGAAGTTCCAATATTGATAGAGTAGCACAAGCCTGTACCAGACCAAGGAGTCATTGCAGTGAACATTTGCAAGCTAAGAAGTGGGGACAAAAGGGTACACTGTGGAACACACAGTGACACACTACAGCTTTCACAATGAGATTTTTTTTCTCTGTTGGGTGTGGTGAGTTGCAAGTGTGGAAGTTGGGTAAGAGGGGAGGGGGACATGAGCGGGATAGGAATGTGTGATGTGAAATTCACAAAGATCCAATAAAAAGTTTAAAAATATATTGGATCTGGAAACCAATTGAAGTCAAATAAAATGATAACAAAATAAAAAACAAAATACAAAAATTAGTTTCTGGATAATAATGAACATATTGAGGAAGAAATCAAAGAAACAAATCAATTCACAGCATCCAAAAAGGAGGAAGGGTGTCTAGCTAGGAACAAAGGTAACCAAGGTATTTTTTAAAAGGTTAAAAAAAACCTGAAGAAATTGAAGGAGATATTAGAAGAAATGAACATTGACTTGCAGAATTAATACTATGAAAATGGTTAATTACCAAAAGTGATCTACAGAGTCAATGCAAGCCCCATTAAAATTCCAATCATCTTTCTCAGAGAATCAGAAAACACAATGGTAAGTAAGGTTTTATTATGGCAGTACAAAAGATCCCAGATCGACAAAATAATTCTGAGCAGAAAGAACAATGACAGAGAAATCATAGTACCAGATTTCAAACGATACTGCAGAGCCTTACTATCAAGACCAGAATGATGCTAGCACAAAAACAGGCACATAGACCAATGGAATAAAGAATAACATACAATTTAAATGCACAGAGCCACCTGGTTTTCAAATATCCCCAAAACATATAATGAAAAGACAGACTCTTTCAACAATTGATACTGGAAAATCTGGATGTCCACGTGTCACAAAATGAAAAAAAAAAATCAGTTACTTCTTATCCTACAAGAAAAATGGATTCAAAGCTGAATCGATACCTGAATTTAAGACTTCAAAACCTTGAACCTTCTAGAATAAAACAGGAGAAACACTTCAAGTTATAGGCATAGGCAAGAACTGTCTGAAGAGCACTCCAATAGTCCTAGATATAAGAGCACAGACAGAAAAAAAGGCATTGCAAGAAATCAGAAAATGTATACAGAGCAAATGAGACAATACAGTAAAGAAAAGTAAGAAAAGATTTAACATTTATATGTTTGACTATAGTTACCATATATAATATGTAAAAAGCTCAGACTGTCAAGCACCAAAAATGTTATCCAATCAACAAATAAGCAAGTTCTTAAAGTAAAAATTACAAGTAGATATGAGGAAAAACTTTCAACACCCTTAACCATCAGTAAAATGAGAATCAAAGCTACACTGAGATACTAGAGAATGCGGAGACAGTAATAAGCACAACCTTAGTGAAAACAACTATAGAAAGTAGTATAGAGGTACCTTAAAACACCAAAAATAGAAATTTCTTCTATTATATCTGATCCTGAAGTTAGTATACACCAGGGATACCTGTACATTCATATTTATTAAGGCACAGTTTACTATAGCTAAGTCTTGGAGTTAGCCTAGATGTCCACCAACAAAAATGTATAAGGAAAAAATATATCACATATAAAATATATATTATATGTTATATATAGGATATATATATAATATATAATAAAGTTTTAGTCATCCATATAGAAAAATTGTGGGCTGGGGATATGGCTCAGTGGATTAAGTACTTGCTATACTTGAATTCTAATCCCTAGCACCCATGGAAAAAGCCAAAGGTGACACCATGTTTCCAAAATCCCAGTGTTGAAGGCTCAAAACAGGCAAAACCCAGAAGCTCTCTGGCTGCAATGTACACAAAATCTCCAGTTCTAGGTTCAATAAGAGACCAAAGAAAAAGAAGTCAGGGATGGGAAAACAGAACTGTGTGTTAAGGGTATTTGCTTTCAAGCATGACCTGACTTTGATACCTAGGATCCACATGGTAGAAGAAATCCACTCTGGCAAGATGTCTTCTGACTTCTTCATATGTACTGTAACACATGTGTATGAATAAATAGAGAGATAGAGAAATGAATGAATGAATAAATAAATAAATAAATGTACTTAAAGTAGAAAAATGATAGCAAAAGGTATCTCATTATCAGTGTCTGGCTTCCAAAAGTGACTGCACAGGCAAGGATTCTTCCATACATATATGTATACACACACAGCACAAAAACTTCATTAAAATGGAAAAATCTTGTCAATTTAAAAAAAAATGGATAAAACTAGAGACCATGTTGTTGAGGAAATGAACCATAGTCAGAAAGACCAATGTTAAAGTTTTGTCTTATGTAAAGTTTTATATATATATGCATGTGAAATATAAATGAAATTTTATTTATATATGTAGGATATGATATGACAAAAGTAGAAGGGGCACTATACTATCTGAGGAGATGAAGGGGACTGGTAAGAGGGACAAGAGAGAATAATGGGGGCACAGCTATGAGCAAAGTACAAAATATACACATGAAATGTCATAATAAAAACCATCCTTTATATAATGAATATATGTTGATAATAATTTTTAAAAGAATATTTACAATTATCTGCTATTATCAGGAATACTATCTTTTCTTCTATTTGGGGAAATATACTACATTTTCTCATCAAGTTAAAATAATGTGTGTGTGTGTGTGTGTGTGTGTGTGTGTGTGTGTGTGTGTGTGTGACTCCAGGCGTGAGCCTGCCATGGCTGTGTCTGTAGGTTAGGGTGTAACCTCCAATACACCTCCTCAGGTACATCTTGAGACAGTGTCTCTTGTCTTGCTGTTGACAAAGCCAGGTGTCTGCATTACCTGTCTCTGCCTTCCTTCTACCCTCGGGAGCACTGGGATTATATATGTCACCCACCATATCTAGCTTTTGTAGGTTCTGCACATTCAAAACTCTGGTCCTCCATCTGTGTAGCAATTTCTATTGCCCACTGATCCACATCTACAGCCTCTAAACATTTTTATAACAACAAAAATCTCTTTTTGAAAGTGCTCTAGCCAGGCTTGGTAGTGCATACATTTAACCTAGCATTTTAGAGGCAGAGGCAAAATGATCTCTGAATTTGAGGACATCCTGGTTATATGGCTGGTTTTGTGTGTCAACTTGACACAGGCTGGAGTTATCACAGAGAAAGGAGCTTCAGTTGGGGAAGTGCCTCCATGAGATCTAGCTGTGGGCCATTTTCTCAATTAGTGATCAAGTGGGGAGGGCCCCTTGTGGGTGGTTCCACCTTTGGGCTGGTATTCTTGGGTTCTATAAGAGAGCAGGCTGAGCAAGCCAGGGGAAGCAAGCCAGTAAGAAACGTCCCTCTATGGCCTCTGCATCAGCTCCTGCTTCCTGACCTGCTTGAGTTCCAGTCCTGACTTCCTTTAGTGATGAACTGCAATGCAGAAGTGTAAGCTGAATAAACCCTTTCCTCTCCAACTTCCTTCTTGGTCATGATGTTTGTGCAGGAATAGACACCCTGACTAAGACAAATTGGTACCAGAGTAGTGGGGTATTCCTGTGACAACCTGACCATATTTTGGGGAGGACTGTGGAAGAACTTTGGAAGTTTGGGCTAGATGGTCCATTCACTGTTAAGAGCTCTGTGGGATGTTGTGTAGGAGCTTGGAAGATAATGTTGAGAACAGTGCATAAGATGGAGGCCTGGCTTGTGAAATTTCAGAGGGAAGATTAAAGACTCTTATCAGGGTCATGTTTTGATTGTGAAGATTCTGTGGTTTTGGTTAGTTGGGGCTGAAGAATCAGTTGTGATTAACAAGATACCAGAACTACTAAAGCGAACCTTTGTGTTACTGGGACTATTGATGCTGGTTAGCTGGAGCTAAGAAATTAGCAGTGACCTCCTGGGCATATACCCAAAGGATTCCCCGGCATGCAATAAAGATACATGCTCCATTATGTTCATAGCAGCCTTATTTATAATAGCCATAAGCTGGAAAGAACCCAGATGCCCCTCAAAGGAGGAATGGATACAGAAAATGTGGTATATTTACACAATGGAATACTACTCAGCAATTACAAACAATGAATTCACAAAATTTTTAGGCAAATGGTTTGATCTGGAAAATATCATCCTAAGTGAGGTAACCCAATCACAAAAGAATACACATGGAATGCAATCTCTGATAAGTGGATGTTAATTAGCCCAGAAGCCCTGAATACCCAAGGCACAAATCGCATAACAAATGACTCCCATGAAGAAGTATGGAGAGGGTCCTGATCCTGGAAAGGATCGATCTAGCATTGGAGGGGAATATAAGGACAGAGAAAAAAAGGAGGGAGGTGATTGGAGAATGGATGGAGAGAAGAAGGTTTATGGGACATATGGGGAGGGGGGATCCAGGAAAGGGGAAATAATTTGGAATGTAAACAAAGAATATAGAAAATAAAAATATTAAAAAAAAAAGAAAGAAAGAAAGAAACCAGCATTACAGAGGTGAAATCTTCTGGGAAGTGTTTTCTGAGAGCACAGAGGCTGTGTTTCAGAGATAGCCAAGGCTGTACCTCGTGCTGTAGCAGGACTTGGTACCTTGTAAGAGTCACCCAGATGGTACTGGTTTTGAAGGCATGAAGGGGTCATGAAGAGCAGCTGAGGCTCTTGGCACAGTGAGAGGCCACAGAAGGCCATTGGTGAAGGTGCAGCCTCAGTTGCAATTGATGGCCCAGGACTTGAAGGGGTCATGCATAGAAGCAGAGGCTTGTCACCATGAAGAGAGCCTATGAGAGGCTATTGGTGAAGCCTAGTTACAGTGGAAGATAGCAGCGTGTTGGAGATGCCAGTGCCATGAGATGACCACCAAGAACAGCAGCAGCAGTGGAGTACAGGCAGCTGGAGCCTAGAAGACAAGCTGTGTGCACAAAGGACAGAGCTGGAGAAGTGACCCAAGCCCTTGGAGGAACCCGGAAGATCTTGAGTTGGATCCCAGACATTGAACCATTGGAGTTTGAGATTTGCTTTGGTTGTGACTGTGCCCTGATATGTTTCCCTCTTGAAGGAAGAAAGTATTTTAGTGGAGCCCACAGTTAAGAGACTTTAAAAGATATTGGACATTTTAAAGTGATTGAACTTTTATGTAAAGACTGTGGGACTTTTAAAGTTATTTAGATCTTGGGTATAAATAAAAAAGTAAGGGTTGAGGCTTAATAGTGGTATGTTTGTGTGTCAAGTTGACAAGGGGTCAATTGTAGTGGCTAGTTTTGTGCGTCAAGTTGACACAGGCTGGAGTTATCACAGAGAAAGGAGCTTCAGTTGGGGAAATGCCTCCATGAGATCCATCTGTAAGGCATTTTCTCAATTAGTGATCAAGTGGTGAGGGCCCCTTGTGGGTGGTACCACTCCTGGGCTGTTATTCTTGGGTTCTATAAGAGAGCAGGCTGAGCAAGCCAGGGGAAGCAAGCCAGTAAGAAACATCCCTCCATGGCCTCTGCATCAGCTCCTGCTTCCTGACCTGCTTGAGTTCTAGTCCTGACTTTCTTTAGAGATGAACTGCAACATGGAACTATAAGCTGAATAAATCCTTCCCCCCCCCCCAACTTGCTTCTTGGTCACGATGTTTGTGCAGGAATAGACACCCTGACTAATACACTGGTCTAAATAGAGAATTTTAGTCTATATAGAGAATTTTAGGCCAGCCAGGGCTACATAGTAAGACACACCCTCTCTCTTTCTTTCTCTGTATCTCCATCTCTCTCTCTCTCTCTCTCTCCTCTCTCTCTCTCTCTCTCTCTCTCTCTCTCTCTCTCTCTCTCTCTCTCTCTCTCTCTTTCTCTCTCTCTGTCACACACACACACACACACACCACCTGATATTCCTACTGCTCAAAGAAAATTACTACTAAAATATATGATATTCCAGATTTTTCTTTGTTTTATTGTTGTTAAGACACAGTTTCTCACTGCCTAGCTCCTCCACCCCAATGTAAAGGATATAAAGCTTGGTCTTCATGTGGGTCCAGAATAACTGGGTCAGGGGCTGGCTATCACAAAAGCTGTTGCCTACCTGTGGGATGTGTTCTTCTAGTTCTGTTGCCTTGTCTGGCCTCTGTGGGAGAAGAAATGCCTAGCCTCACAGAGACTTGAGGGGGGGTCACGGATACCCAGGGGGTTCCACCCTCCCATAGGAGAAGGGGAAGGGGAAGGTGGAGGGATTGTGGGAGAAGATGATCGGGACAAGAGGAAGCGATCAGGAAGTAAATTTAAAAAAAAAAATCCTCATCAGATAATAGAGCCTTGCTGTTAGGTTTTACAGTTTCCAGAGATGTTGGGTAAGTAAATTTGTATTCACTGTTTGAATTACCCGGTCTATTTTCTTAAATAAAACAGAAAATTGAATAAGAACAACAACAAAAAGGCAGGGTTCCTCTACATAGACCGGGTATGCTAAAACTTCTTCTGTAGACTAGATAGCTTCGAACCCAAAGATCCACCTGCCTCTGCCTCCCGAGTGCTAGGATTAAAGGTGTACGCCACTGTGCTTGACTAAAGTTAGAGGTTTTTAATAATACATGCATATGTAGTTATAACAAATGAAACCAGAGAGATAACTTTTAATTCACTTTCCCCTCACCTCCCCTTTGAGTCCACCGCTCCAAAATAACATTTCTCTGATCGACCTGTCTGTCTGTCTGCCTGTCTTTCTATCGGTTTATACGTATTTTGTCTGCATGTACGTCTATATATCACAAGAGGACATGGGATCCCATGGGGCTGCATAGTTAGATGATTGTAAACACCAGATGAGTACTAGGAATTGAAGTCGGCACCTCTGCGAGAACAACCAGTGTTCTTAACTGTGGAATCCTCTGTCCGTTCTCAATAAAGTGAACGTTTTAACAGACATATAAGAAGTCGGAGCACGATTGCTAGCTGCCTAATCTCGGAGAGCTTTAGTAATGAATGGGAGAGATGAAAGGGCCCTGAATATTAACTGCCACATGGAGATGGTGCTTGAGACACTGTGGCGGTTGGAGGTGCTTTGTTAGGGGTAAAGAAACGAGCACAAACTACTATGGTGGACTACGGCTGATGGTGTTAGCCCGAGACTACGCCCCCTTCCGTGGGCAGTGCCAGAAAACCCGTGAGGCTGTCGTTCGTGGGCAGTGCCAGAAAACCCCGTGAGGTTGTCGTTTGAGTTCTTGAACGTTCCATCCATACAACTGCCGTTTACAGCACGGGACAAACCATTATGCTTCGGGGGTACGACTTTTGAAACGTAGTTAGATTATTAGGGTTTTTTTTTAAGAGTTTGTTTGTTTGTTTCACTCCTGTTCCTTTCTATCTTCAATGGATTTCAATCCTCCCAACAAATCATTGTTTCTAGGTTTTTCAGGTAATTAGGTGTCACTCCCCACACCCCCGCACCATCCTCTCACCCACCCTCCACTTCCAGGAAGTTGGACTAGTCCAAGCGCAAACCTCGCGAGAAGTTCAACGAGACTTGGTGAGACTTGGCTTCGCGCTTCTTTCTTCACGGGTCCAGTCTCCTGTGAGAGGCTTCGGAGAGAGGTGCTCGGCATTCTGTGTCTCTGTCGCCTGTCGCCCTTGGTTGGCCTGACCGGGTCTTCTGACAGGTATGTTCGGGTTATACTTTCTCCGGCCACTAGCTCTCGGAGACGTGAGGCCTGGTTTGGTTTAGGGGGGCGTTGGGGGGTCCGGGGCGCGCCCTGGGGAGCCGGAAAGCCTTCCGAGGATTCATCGATCGAAGTGGCTGGCAGGTGGCAGGGGGAGGCCGGGCTAAGGACCTGAGGGGAGGCCTGGGTCCCGTTCGGGTGCTAAGGAGGACCCTCGCCAGGTTCTCTTCTTCCCAGGGCCATCCGTCCGAGGCGTCCGGAAGTCATGAATCCCGACGACACCACCAGTGGGTTCCGGCATGCCAGCGTGCTCATGTTCATCAACGAGCAGATGGCCAGGCACGCCAAGGGCCCCGAGTTCTACCTGGACAACCTGTCCCTGTCCTGGGAGGAGGTGGAGGACAAGCTCAAAGCCATCCTGGACAGCAGCGAGATGCCCCGGGCTGTTCAGGAAGCCTGTGCCTGGAGCAGCCTGGCCTTGGGCGTGCGCTTCGCCTTCCGCCAGAGTCAGTTGCAGGGGCGCCGGGTGCAGTGGCTGCATGACTTCGCCAGCCTGCACCGGTCGGCGGCGCACGCCCTGGCGATGGACCTCAAGAAGCTCACGGACCAGCAAGAGATGGAACGCAAGGAGGCGGCCTACCAGCTGCAGTTGGCTCACACCAAACTCGCAGAGGTGCAGAGAGAGCGAGACCTGATGAGACTGAAGCTACTTCATGCAGTAAGATGACCTACAAAGCCCGAGTCGTCTCCCCACCCCTTTCCACACCCCTACCCCCCACCCCCTGCCCCCCCATTCCAGGAATGTGTTTCAATTCTGTTCACTTCCCCCTCCAGGAGCTGAGGGCTGTTCCAGTTGCACAGATGCCAATCATGACTGGTGTACCTGTTGCTGCTGCTGCTGTTCCTGTTCCTGTTCCTGTTCCTGCTGTTTCTGCTGTTCCTGCTGTTCCTGTTCCTCCCGCTGTTGCGGCTGCAGCGGCAGCGGCTGCAGCGGCTGCTGCTGCCGCCGGAGGGGCACAGGCAGGGCTAGATATACAAAATGCAGGAGAGAAACAAGAGGTGACAGCTAGTCATGCAGCACAGTGTAAACCAGAGGAGATGGAAGGGGCTGTAGCCATGGCTGCCTCTAGGGCATCCACATTGGTGCTGGAAGGAAGCATCCCTGAGCATCTTGGAGCTATGCAGTGGAAAACTTATCCCCTGGGCGTAGAGGGGCAGGAGGAGGGGGAAGGCAAACCTATGGGAATACCCACAAGTCCTACCTCCATGCACTTGGGTTTCAGGTCCACAGCCTCTCCACAACCAGTTACTATCCAACTCCCTGTCTCATTTACATATTCATATGAAAGTCCCTTCCCTGTCACACCCACTCCATCTCCACCACCAAGCACAGTCACAGAACCTCAGATGCCTCCCTACTTCATGGCCACTGATATGAATATGTCCGAAACTGAGGGCCCGACAGTGTACCTCCAAGATCCCCCTAAAGACAGCTATGATAGTGGACCCCAGCAGCAGAGAAAAACAGCATTTTGTACCCCTGGGGATTGGGATTGCCCTTGGTGTAAATCTATGAATTTTTCAAGGAAGGATGCTTGCTTCCGATGTGGGAGGCAAGGCTGGCTGCCAAACCCTTAGTGAGTTTAAAAAAAAATAATAATAACATGGGATACAGAATGGAAATCTCACAAAGGGGAAGTCAGTTTTCAGAGGTAGGAAAAGGAAAGGGGAGGGGGGCTTCATGGGAATGGGAGGGGTGGGATTGGGTGGGTACAGAAGGTGCAGGAGGCAAGTTTTGATTTCTTTCGTATTCCAGATTGTTTGCATTCGATACCCTTGAACTGCTTTAGTGAGTGAGTGTGTGTGTGTTCAGTTGTGCATATGTATGTCCCTTCCTGGTACAGCTAAATATGCAATACCCCACCCCTTCCACATACCCTGGCTTTTAACATAGAGCTATAGTAGTTATTCAACCCATTCTGAGTCAAAAATGTTCAGGCTGGAGGATCGAAACAGAATCAGCTGTCCAATAGAGTAGTTAGGTAGAGTCAGTGGATCGCTGGAAGTTGGGTCCAGCGCCATAGCCAGTGAGAAGGGAGGCACAGCCCATTCCTGACCCTGGCTAAGGGAACAGAATCTGCTGCTTTGCAGACATTTTTAGACTGATACTAGTAGGAGACTCCAGATTGCTGATAAATATAAAGAGACACAAAGGAGTTGAACAACTGGCTGCAGAGAACTCAGCTACTTTTTATGTCTCTGCAGTTGTGTTACATAGAGTTCCATTTTTACCTAGGTCACTTCTCTGTGATTTTACAAGTAGTATTCTGAGCAACTAGATCATTCTCATATTAGCTAACTTTTCTTTTAAATCTTTATATAAAAAAAACAAAAACAAAAAAAACAAGGGCTCATGTGGCCCAGATTGGTCCCAAACTCATTATGTAGCTGACTCCAGATCCTCCTGCCTGCACTTCCTAAGTGTTGGAATTGATAGGGGGGTTGAACAAGCAGATAGCAAATGGTGACTCCTTTATAGCAAGGCCCCATGAATAAAATGGATATTCCTGCAGGAATTCTATTGCCAGAAATAGCTCAAGCCTGGGGTGATTGTTCCCAGGAATGAACTGGATAGGAGGCTCATGTTCTGGCAGAGTAATATCACAAGAAATGTCATTTAAACCATCAAATGAGACCTGGGATAGATTACCCTCAGGTTTATGATCAATTCAAATTAACATGGCAGAGATTTGCCACCAGTATGAGAGTTCTGAGAGACTACAGAGGATGCCAGCACCAGATACAAGCGAGGATCTCTACGATTATACAGCCTTTTAACAGAAATCTTCCCTAGTCCCCAGTGGGCAGAGCCAGACAGATCTGAACAGGAAACATACAGCAACTGCTGCAAGGTGAGTCAACTACTGAGAGTGCCAAGGGTTTACCAGTCCACAGGGGCCAAAAGCATAGTGCTAGCTGGTGGCATTCTCTCTTCCAACTTGGCATCGTGATAAATGGGGAGAATGTGGATTTCAAAAGCTCTCGGTGTGTTCAGAAAGTAAAGTGCAACAGAGTTCTATCTCACTGGGAGGGGAGTGGTGGGGGAAGGTGGGAGTGGAGGGGGCAAAGGGTAGGGGGATCAGACTGTTTCTCTCCCTTTATGGCTATATGTATTTTAGTCCTCAGGTAGAAGGAAAGAGAAAGACTGTATCTGGACTGGACTGAAACACAGCTAGAAGAGACCTGACTATCTCCCAGAGACTATGGACCTGGAGAATATGAAGCTGTTGTGGCCATGGGACACCTGTAGCATCAAATATGTGACTTTGGGTTGTCTGTTATTGGTGAGGATATAGTTCCCTCCAAGATTGCAGGCCAGATCCCTATCCTGCAATTTTTTTGAACACTCTTTGGGCTTGTTCTTCTCCCTCTACTACAGGGTTTCCTAACCTCATTGCAGTTGATACCTGGATTTGGAAAGTTGTTTGCTGTGGGGTAGGAGGTCCTATGTATAGGGAGTTCAGCAGATTCCTAACCTTTCCCCGCAGTATGTATGTCTGTGTGACCCACTCCCTAACCCTTCAGTTGTGACAATCAAAACTGTTGCTGCATACTGCCACATGTCCACTAGAGGGCAAAACCAACCAGAGTTGGGAACAACTGAGGGAAGTTGAAGGGCTTAGCAGTGCCAAAAAGTAGACTCAACAGGCAAGGTCACAGAGGCTGAAGCTAGCTAAAAAATGGTTCACTGGGACTGTGTTTACTTTGGATATTCAAGAAAATTCAGGGTGGTGGCAGAGTAGAAACAAAACAGCCAGGCCTGAGGAATGAGGGGAACCTCTACCCTCTACAACAGTTGTTTCAACCTTTAATGTTTCAACAGTGTAATACAGTGCCTTTTAAGGTGGTGAACCCCAACCATGAAATTATTTTCATTGGTACTTCATATCCTACTATGACGAATCATAATGTAAATGCCTGTGACTTCCAAAGATCTTAGGTGACCCCATGGAAGGGTTGTTTGACCTCCAAAGGGGTTACAAAGTCCAGGTTGAGAACCACTAGTTTACAAGGACTATAGGCTGCGACAGGAAGGAGTAAAGTGAGAGCCATGGCTAAGAAAATCATTTTGTCAGCCACATGCTTGGCACAGTATATTGGACAAAATTTTTAGCAAGCGTGTAAACTCTGATAAAGGCAGTAAAAGTTAAGGTTAGGTACTTTTGGAGTACTTTCCTAAAGATAAAAAGCCTGCAGGAAAGCTCCTGAAGACTCGTTAGTAAAAGCTTGAGCCAGTAAAGGAGATACACAGGGAAAGCTTTAAATGGAAGAAAAAGAGAAAAGATGGTCTTATGGAATGTATGGGAAGAATAGCCAATGATATTAGAAGGAAAACAACACTATGAAAGGGACCATTTTGTTTTGTGTAAGAGAAAAGCACTTAAAACGCTTAGGTATGCATATGTATGATATATGTAAATATGTTATGAATTTATGTCTATAAAATCTGTATTTCTGTAAGCATTGAAACGATATGGAAAAGACATTTTAGCAAATAGGTAGGGAACAGAAGGCAGTGTAGTATGGGAGTATAGAATAGAATACAGCAAAGTTTGAATAAAAGGTTTTTCTTTATGTACTTCTGTGTTTTAAAAGTAATAAGGTGTTCACAAAAATAAAAGTTATTTACCCACTTCAGTTTGAAAAGGCTATATCTGGGCCGGGCAGTGGTGGCGCATACCTTTAATCCCAGCACTTGGGAGGCAGAGACAGGCAGATTTCTGAGTTCTCTGCCAGCCTGGTCTACAGAGCGAGTTCCAGGACAGCCAGGGCTACACAGAGAAACCCTGTCTAAAAAAAAAAAAAAGAAAAGAAAAGAAAAGGCTATTTCTTCCTCAAAGATAGAAGAAAAGGACAACAGACACTGATATGTGGCAAAGAGGTGACATTCCAGGAGTTGGCAGCTGAGCGAGTGTGTGTGTGTGTTGGCAGTGCACCTGCAAATGAGTGAGGTCAGGAGTCCCGGGCAGTGAAAGTATTTATGAATTTAAGAATAGGACATGGACGGAAAGAAAAGGATCATCAAGTTCCAGGGAGTAAAGTAGGACCAAGATGAAAATAAACTTAGACAGTAGGAGCCTGGTAAAAATGGATTGCTCTTCTGGGACCCAAGGGTACGGAACACAAAACTTAAAAACGTACCACTCTCATTTTAGCAGGAAGAACACATATTAAAGGAGAAAAGGCAAGGGGCTGGAGAGATGGCTCAGTGGTTAAGAGCACTGCCTGTTCTTCCATGGATCCTGAGTTCAATTCCCAGCAACCACATGGTGGCTCACAACCATCTGTAATGGGATCTGATGCTGTCTTCTGGGCACCTACTGACAAGGAGGCAGGCTTGTGGCTAGACCCAGCCCATGGGCCCTGACTCCATTCTCAGCTTTTCTGAAACTCCTAGTGATACCTGGATGTCCAAGAGCCTGATAAGCCCATGCCCACCCCCTCCACACCTCCTCCAAGGCTTGGGGACACACCCTTGTCCTCGCCCAGCCACCTCTGGTTTCCCACATTCTCTGACTGCACTTTCCCACCCCGGAGTGGTACCTCTAGGCTTCCCCTACAGCCCAATACCCACCCCTCCGAGGCCCCGGGGAGACCTGGTGGAGCCCCAGAGGATGCACAGGATGCGTGCAGTCAAACTCCCAAGTTCCACCTCCCCGAGCAGGTGGCAGAGCAGATAGGGGCCAACACAACCCAACATCTGATAACCCTGGCTTTATCTTTAATACCTTAAGAGTTTAAAGCAAACTTCAATGTATTTCAAGTTAGTGATTTTGCAGTTTGAAGTACACAGTGCTTGACAGAACAGGTGTAGCTGACACACTGACAAACTGCAATTTGAAGGATCTAAAGGAGATGAAAACACAAACGTAATTTGAGAGGCTTCGTGTTGGAAGCTTTTCTTTATGCCACAAAAGTATTAATTTACCTCTTAAAATTCACCCCATTTTGCACATAAAGACAAGAAGGTTAAAATAATTTGGTCAAGCGAGGTTAACCAGGTCTGACTTCAAGGTCAGAGGCCTAGGTGAGCACTTACTAATGCCATGAGAAGCATTGTAGTCACTATACTGGGAGAGCAAGTGGCTTCCCCAAAACCTTTACTATATATAACATGTTTTAACATTTTCATATGTAGTATATATGTGTATATACACGTGAACACATATACCACATATTTTCATATGTGGTATATGTGTTCACATGTATCTATGTGTACACAGACTCCCAGTTAGGAGGTATACATGCACAAAAATACCCATGCAGGTGGATACCAAAGATCAAAACTAAGTGTGTTCCTCTGCTGCTCTCCACCTTATCTTTGACCTTTCTATTGATTTTTTTGTGATTATCACATCATACACTCCGATCCCATTCATCTCCCATCCCACATTTTCCTCCCTCTATCCTTGCAACCTCCTCCTCCCCAAAACAAAAGGACAAAAATCTCACAGTGGAAGCTGCATAGTATCACACTGCGTCTCACAGTGTGTCTCACAGTGCGTCTCACAGTGTGTCTCATGGTGCATCTCACAGTATGTCTCACAGTGCATCTTACAGTGCGGTTCACAGTGCATCTTACAGTGCATCTCACAGTGCGTCTCACAGTGCATCTCACAGTGCGTCTCACAGTGCATCTCACAGTGCGTCTCACAGTGCATCTTACAGTGCATCTTACAGTACATCTCACATTGCGTCCCACAGTGCAGCTCACAGTGCATCTTACAGTGTATCTCACAGTGCGGCTCACAGTGAGGCTCACAGTGCGGCTCACAGTGCAGCTCACAGTGCAGCTCACAGTGCAGTTCACAGTGCATCTTACAGTGCATCTTACAGTGCATCCCACAGTGCGGCTCACAGTGCATCTTACAGTGCATCTCACAGTGCGGCTCACAGTGTGGCTCACAGTGGGTCTCACAGTGCATCTCACAGTGCAGCTTCACAATGCTGCTCACAGTGCGGCTCACAGTGCATCTCACAGTGCGTCTCACAGTATACCAAAGTAGCTTTCCTTGCAAATGGTCATTGCACTGAGTCATTGCAATGAGTTGTGGCCTTGTGTTGTGGAGATCCTGCAGCTTTGGTTCTGCAGGACTGGCCCCTTCGTGTGCTCCAGCAATTCATAGACAGGGTAGATGTTGGAGCCAACTCAGGGCCCTAGATCTGGGCCTGGGTGTTGGCTAGATTGTTTCTCCTGCAAGCTCTCCTGCGCCTGCGCTACTAGAGCCATCTCTGTTGCTTGTGACAGGTGGGTCTGGCTCTCCCTCACCCACACACCACACCTCAGACAGCTCTTCAGCACTGCCCTGAGAGGGGAAGGACCAGCTCTCCTGCTCTCACCACCACAAGCCACTCACCAGCACCCATGCCACCTTGGCCAACTCTACTGTGTGCTGCCCAGGTGAGGTATAGGGCCTGTCCTCCCAAGAGATATAGGCCGTGAGGAGCAGGGCCAGCTGTCCCACTATCAGGCCCTTGGGGCCAGCTCTCCCAAACTACATAGGCAAGGAGTGGGTTGTGCCCATGCTAGTGCATGGCCAATGAAAGGGTGGGGCCAGCCTCCTCTCCCTCACTGCCAGGCAAGGGCAGGGCTGCCTCTCCCAAGTGCTTCAGCTGGGAGAAGGAGCCCAGACCAGGGACATCCATAAGGCCTTTGGTGGAAACATGGGACATGGATGTCGACACAGACCCCTGCTGCTTTAGAGGCATGACCCAGGCCAGGACCTGTGTTCATGTGGGCCGTGGCCTCAGGTAGCAGCACAGGGAACTCAGCATCAGGTTCCTCCTCAGCACCCTTGTGTTCCCAGTTCCTCTTCTCTTTCTCTCCCAACTCTCTAACACCTACTTGCTCATTGTGGTGGCACAGCCTACATACTGCCGTGTGATGGCTAGCATATCTCTGGGTGTCTTTCATGTGCTGTATGGTAGCTGGCATGTCTCCCTACACCGTATTATTTTTAAGATTTATTTATGTTTATTTTGCATGCATGGATGTGTACATCTGTGTACCATGTGTGTACAGTGTCTGAAATGACCAGAAGGTGGTCCTGGGACTGGAGTCATAGAGCTTTGTGAGCTTCCATGTAGGTGCTGGGAATTAAATCTAGGCTCTCAAGAAGAACAGCAAGTGCTCTCATTTGCTGAGCATCTATTTGTCCAGCCCCACAGGCCTTACTTTTAAGACAAGTTTTCTCACTGCCCTGGATCTCACCAATTTAGCAAGACTGACTGGCCAGAGAGCTCCAGGGATCCTCCTTTTTGTGTTTCCTCAGTGCTAGGTAAGATTCCAGGCCAGGCATATGCCATCATATGTACATTTGGCGGTCTGTGAGAGTAACATGTAAGGGATACGTTTCAACAGGTTACCACATAGGTTTTATGGATGATGCATACATATGTGACTGAGATGGCTACTCAGTGGAAATGTCTTGTATAAGAGAGGATGAGCTAGACATGCAAGTACATGAAATAGTTTTTAAGTCCTGTGTGAGCTAAAGAGCCCTTCCTAAGGTTCCAAAACCTGAACCAATAAAAAGTATTGGACAGTAAATAGGGAAAAAAAGGAAGACAATCGTGACCACTCAAAAGCTAAGTAGTGTTTGATACGCAGTTCACTGGACCAAACACTGAGGAAGAGGTTGTTCAGAAGAGACCTTGAGACTGGGCTGAGGCTTTGGTGGCTCTGGTAAGTCCTATAGTAGGACATAATCACTGTAAAGTAGGAGAAACACTTAATAGAGCCAAATGACTTAGACTTGCCTGTGAACTAGATTTATAAGGTGCTAAAACAATCGAACACAGATTTGGGCTGAGAGGAGGCTAACAAAGGGATCTCTCTGAGTCACGGAGGCAAATGTAGATAGGTTTGCATCCAGCTGGAGTCCCTCAAGAAAAAAAAATATGAAAGACAAAAATTCAGTGTCCTTACAGCCTAACCAGCAATTCCCCCACAAAGGTGGGTATAAAAGGAGGGAGGTGGGTATAAAAAAAAAAAAAAAGAGGGAACTAACTCCTCCTGCGCCTGCACTATAGAGGACGGAGGTCTTCAGTTTTAGAAACCTCCCAAGCTGCTTCCCTGATGGGACACCTGCAGGTCATAACCCTTCACAGGTTACTGAAAGGCCCCATGCTAAATTGCAAATTTATCAGTCTTCTATTGATGTTAAAAATATTAGCCGGGTGGTAGTGGCGCACGCCTGTAATCCCAGCACTGTGGGAGGCCAGCCTGGTCTACAGAGTGAGTTCCAGGACACCCAGGGCTGCACAGAGAAACCCTGTCTAAAAAAAAAAAAAAAAAAAAAAAAAAAAAAAAAAAAATCCAAAACTCCAATATATATAGTGGGGCCGAGGAGGCGGGGAACTATTACCCCATTGGCTTTTAGTCCGGATCGAGCACCTAAATGAGGAAAGAGGCTTAATGAGAAGTGCCCCTTGCACAGCAGCCAGATAATTGCTACAAATGGATGCAAAACCTGTATAGTGTAGTCTCCTCTCAGTTGTTACAGCAGGTTTTACATTAACACAAGCTAAAGTCAATTGAGGAAGAAACCTCAATTGAAAAAATGACAGTCTTCATTTGGGTCCCTAACAGTTGGAGCAGAGGCTGCCTGCCACTGGATCCCCTTCTCCTAACTGGACTGCCTGGTTGGGCCTCCGCAAGAGAGAATGCGCCTACTCTTGCTGGTACTAGATGTCCCAGGGCAGGGTGGTACCCAAGGAGGGAGGGGCTTCTCTGAGGAGATGGGGAAGTTTTGGACATAACCCTGTGGCCATCAGTCACATAGGGCCACGCCCCAGGCCCCTAGTGTTCTGGCTGGACTCCACCCCAATAGTCTCCTGGCTATAACTAGGTTTGCCTTGCCCCACAACCAGGTAGCAGGCCCACTATAAAAGGGGCAGCGTGGCCCCTCTTCCCTCCCTTGCCCTCCCTCTTGTCTTTCTCTCTTGTCCTCTTTTCTTCTCTCTCCTTTTCTCTTCTTTCTCTTTATTCTCTTTCCCCTCTTTTCCACGTGGTCATGGCCGGCTTTTACCTCTCTATCTCCCCTCTCTCACTTTATTTCTCTATAATAAAGCTTTAAAATCATGAGCTGTCTATTCTTATCTAAACCCTCCATATTGGAGCAATGGAACAGGCCTCTCAGCGTCTCCAGCCCGCCAGACCGGACCAAGGACTCCCCTGCCTGACAGGGCTTCTTCCACAGGTACATCTGGCACCCACAATGTGGGACTCACCCGCCCACGCACACAAACCCACCCAACATGCCTTCCCTCTCTCCCCACCCCCACCCGCGGTTGTTGTTGTGCTACCTACCACAACACAGACCCTCAGCTGTAACAGACAGACACACTTCAAGCTGTATGACTTAGTTCAAAAGCTAGGTCTTCCTCTGATCTCTCTCTCTCTCTCTCTCTCTCTCTCTCTCTCTCTCTCTCTCTCTCCCCCATGTTTCTGGCCAGCTTCTTCCCCCTCCCTCAGTTGCCCACTACAGCACAAAGGTTCCCAAACTCCTCTGCCCTTCCCCACCTTGCTTGCTGCTTTATAGTCCTGCGACCCAATGGAGGTAGGTGGTTGGTTGGTCACCCGCTCTCTCTGTATCCCTCCCTAAGCCCCACAGCAAAACCTCCCATCCAACAGCCTTCAGATGCCCTAAACTCGCTGCTTTCTCACTCTGCCTACAGGCACAAGTGTCACGGCTTTGACTAGAAAAGCCTTTTCACCTCCTGCTTTCCAAGAAAAATGAAGAGGGGGAGGGGACGAAGGAGACCCGTGTGCTACCTCGTGGCAAAACAGGCAGGCCCCTCCCCCGTCCACCGAAGACTGGGAAAGCTGCCCCTGATGTTTTGCTAGCTCGCTGCCCCTACAGAAATACCTAAATTGTACTTTTCAACCCAAGATTTTCTCGCTTCCTTATTTAAATGCTTATTTTTCTCCCTAGCATTCGTGATATAGGTCCAAAATTTTCAACTTCTTTAAAATTTCCTTGAAGGTCCAAAGGCCATCTAATATGCTTTCACAGGTGGAATTAACTATGCTGATAAACAGCCAGTTTTCTTTTACAGACAATCTGTTACTATAGATCCCAGATACACAATTAACATACTATTTTCTTCCTCACCCATCCAAAGCA
Source organism: Apodemus sylvaticus (assembly GCF_947179515.1). Taxonomy (NCBI): domain Eukaryota; kingdom Metazoa; phylum Chordata; class Mammalia; order Rodentia; family Muridae; genus Apodemus; species Apodemus sylvaticus. The sequence continues at coordinate 102,442,654 of NC_067495.1, read as the reverse complement.
GACTTGAAGATGCCTTCCAGGACTATTACAGGCTCAACACTCACTGTCCACGCTCTGCAGACATCCCCCTGCTGGGGTTCTGCTCCTCTGTAGTCATTACTCTACAAGTTTATCCCCACACCGTGCCTGCTGCCACAGATCCAGCAGAGATGGCACCACCTCCTGGGACCTACATGAGACAACAGAGCTGTCTTTCTCCAGACACCTCATCTGACTCCTGAAACACACCACACCACACGCTGAGATCCAGAGACAGGCACTGAAATCCACAGAGGACAGCCTTGGGAACTTTCAGCTACAGATGAAGTCTCTTGCCAAAGCCAAATGGCTGTTGAACCTGGGGGGAAATTAAGTGATAGTGAAGAAGACATCTATCTAGATTGATTAATTACTGTTTAAATGTCTATCTAGATTGATTAATTACTGTTTAAAACCGATGATATTATCCTCGAACTGTACTATCTATTGATTCAATCATCCCTTGCCTTCCCAACGTCCCACCCTCAACCCTCCTTACCACTCTGACTTAGGTGTATTACCCTTCTGGCCTATGTGTTTTCTTCTGATACTTACACCCCACCTAAACTTTTCACCACAAATGACACCTCTCCCTTAAAAGGGGGAATTGTCGGGAGGGGAGCTGTGCACAGGTAGCCTGATGCCAGGTTGAGCATCAACCTTGAACCCCAGCAACCTAGTAGGCAGGGTTTCCACCTATGTGGAACAAAGGACTTTGGTCACACTCCCTGGGCCCACTGCCTCTTGTCACAGTAACATCCCATCCCCCACCACCACCACCAGGAGAGGCATGTGGCCATCAGTCGCATAGGACAATACAGGGACCCTATCTTTAAAAGAAAAAGTAAAGGGAGGAAATATTGGACATAACCCTGTGGCCATCAGTCACATAGGGCCACGCCCCAGGCCCCTAGTGTTCTGTCTGGACTCCACCCCAATAGTCACCTGGCTATAGCTAGGTTTGCCTTGCCCCACAGCCAGGTAGCAGGCCCACTATAAAAGGGGCAGCATGGCCCCTCTTCCCTCCCTTGCCCTCTCTCTTGTCTTTCTCTCTTGTCCTCTTTTCTTCTCTCTCCCTTTCTCTTATCTTTTTCTTTCTCTATTCTCTTCCCCCCTTCCCCCATCATGGCCGGCTTTTACCTCTCTATCTCCCCTCTCTTACTTTATTTCTCTATAATAAAGCTTTAAAAGCATGGGCTGCCTCCTCTAATCTAAGCTTGCTGTGTTGAAGCAATGGAACAGGTCTCTCAGCGTCTCCAGCAGCCAGAACGGACCAAGGACTCCCCTGCCTGATGGGCCTTCTTCCATAGGTACACAGCCGCATCAGAACAGGCCTACAGGGAAGGAGTAATGGTGAGAGGAATCTGTAAGTGTGGGACTGGGAGGAGAGGAGGGAGGGGCTGCAATCAAGATATAAAGTGAATAAAAAAATAAATTATTGGGAAAAAAACTGTAAAAAAGAAAACAGATGAGAGGCAGGCTACCTCCCTAAGATCAGGCTATAGAGAAGCCTGTACAAGTTTTCTTCATTATTGATAGAGGAGGGTCCAGCCCATTGTGGGTGAAACCATCCCCGAGCTGGTAGCGGTTGCTGCTTAGTTAGGATTTACATTGCTGCGAAGAGACCCCCATAACCAAGGCAAATCTTATAAAGAAAAATTTTAATTGGGGCTTGCTTATAGTTTCAGAGGTTCTAGTCCATCATCATCATGGTAAGAGCATGGCGGTATCCAGGGAGACATGGTGCTGGAGATGGAGCTGAGAGTTCTAAATCTGGATCAGCAGACAGCAGCAGAAGACTGCATATAACACTGGGCAGAGCTTGAATATATATAAAACCTCAAAGCCCACCCTCCACAGGTGACACACTTCCTCCAACAACACCAGACCTACTGCAATAAGGCCACACCTCCTAGTAGTGCCCCTTCCTCTGGGTCAAGCATTCAATAACATGAAGTTATGGGGGGGGGTGTTCATACCTATTCAAACCACTACAGTTGCTTATAAGAAAGCAGACTAAGTAAGCTATGGAGACCAAGCCAATAAGCAGCACTCCTCCGTGACCTCGTCATCAGCTCTGGGTTCCTGTGCTATTGGAGTTCTAGTCTTCACTTCCTTCTATAATGAACTGTGATATGAAAATATTAGCAAAATAAATATCATCAGATGTTGGATATGCCAAAGATCATGGGACATTCACTAAGGAAAGCTGCAAGCATGCAGCTCAAGAGTGAAGCTAAGCCTGCTTCAGGTGGCAGAGTTGGAAAAGTTGGGCTACTCAAGTTCTTTGGAGCCCAGATGATAAATTCTTTCATGAGCCCCCTAAGCCTGATTCAGAGCTGCAGGGTTTGATGTTTTCTCTGCTGGGTTTTCATCTCATTTTGACCTGATTTTTCCTTGCTATGCCCCATTATTCCCTTTTGGAACAGGAATGTTTACTCTGTTTCCTTAAATGTTGGAAGTCTGAAACCTATTTTGTTTTCAATATAGAGGCTCGGAGTTAAAAAGACAGACCAAGCCTCAGAAGAAATAACCCTACACTGACACTTCTGAACAGTGTTAGAACTTCAAAGACTGTGGGGGCTTTTAGAAATGAACCTAATGCATTTTGTATTATAAGATGATCCTGAACCTATATAAACAAAGACTGGAAGGTTACAGCTTAAAAGTCGGGGGCTAGGGATATGGCTCAATGGTTAGAGTATTTACCATGCAAGCCTGAAAACTGGACGAGATACTCATAACTCATGTTACTACCAGACAGGTGTGGCAGCTTGCCTGTGACTACAGCACCTGAAAGGCAGAGATGAAGGATACCTGGAGCTCTATTAGTCACATCAGCGAGTGTGTGTATGTCAAGTTGACAAGGGATGGCCTTGTGATTGCCGATTTGACAGGATCTAGAGTCACCTAGGACACAAACCTCTCAGCCCATTTGTAGGGAAATTTCTCATTAGGATAAATGAGATGGAGAGGACCAACTTAAGTGTGGGTGGTACCATTCTGTGGACCAGTATCCTGGATTGAATATAAAGGATACAGTGATCTGAGTAGCAGAATTCATCTCTCCCTGCCACCTGACTATGGATGCCTGCCACATGATGCCCTGTTTTCTGTTTCAGCTACTATGCATTCTTTGCCATAATGGACTATGAACAAAAATAAATCCTATCTTTCTTAAGTTGCTCTAGTAGGAGATTTCATCTCAGCAATAAAAAAGGTAATTAATATACCTATAAAGGCATTTTAGGTAATGTCCAACATAAAGCAAATACTAAGAATTCCTCTTATGTCTTCTCTTAGGGTATAAGCATTTTATTTTACATAATTAATATGTTAAGTCAGAGTTGTATTGATGTGCCAAATAACTGAGAAAAATAGTAAAAGGAAGGATTGATTTTGATGATGGAGTTTCAGAGTCCATAGTTGGTTGGATCATTTCTGAGTCTGTACTAAGGCAAAAGTATCATGGTGAAAGAGTTTGCTGTAGTCACATAGCTGCTCCACAAAGGTGGATAGAAGAAAGTGGGTCATAGAAAGGCAGATGTTAGAACATCACAGGCAAGTGAGCAGTCTCTTGAGGATGAGTGGCCTCTGCTCCCCATAGGAAGCAGCCATAAAAGAGAACAGGAAGGCTTTCCTGTACACTTCTCTCTACTTCAGCCAATTACTCACCTTTCTTTCCAGGTAATACACTCAAGTACCAGCAGGTTCCACATCTTTGCTTTTCTTCAGAGTATTCATCCTGGAAAATCAAGAAGAACACTGTGATCTGTAACAGACATGCTAACATAATGGCTCTCTACAACTATTTTTGGTGCCTCTAGTAAAAGGAAAATCCCAAGACTACAGTGTCAAACATTGTAGTCTAGAGAGTTACAAAACCAAGATGCAAAGGCTGGCATGGTGGTAAGTGGTTTTAATCCCTGTGCTCAGGATGCAGAGGCAGGCATATCTATGTGAGTTTAAGGACAGCCAGGCCTACAAGGTCAGATCCTATCCCATGAAAAAAAGAAAGAAAGAAAGAAAGAAAGAAAGAAAGAAAGAAAGAAAGAAAGAAAGAAAGAAAGAAAGAAAGAAAGAAAGAAAGAAAGAAAAGAAAAGATAAAGAAAAAGAGAAAGAGGAAGGGAGAGGGAGGGAAGGAGGAAGGGAGAGAGAGGGAGGGAGGTAGGCCTAGGCTCCAACTTTATTTCTAGCTAGAAATGAGTCTTCACCTTTTAGGATCATATTCTTACTTTTAATACGGTTGAGGCAATGCCAGACCAAGTTTCATTGTTACCATTTTATGAACAATTGCTCCATCTGTTTAGTCGGAGTTCTCCAAAGAAACAGAACTTACATAATTATTATACTCACATATTTAATATACATATAATATACATATTAAAAGGGGATTTATTAGAGTGGCTTACAGGCTATGATTTGGCTAGTCTAACAATGACTGTCTCCCCAGTGGAAAGGCCAAGAAGCCAGCAGGTGCTCAATTCACGGGACTGGATGTCGCAGCAGTCCGGTGCTAGACCCCAAGGAATTCCTAGATTGCTGCTGGTCTGAGTCTGCGCTGGAATACCAAAGATGTAGGTTCTAATACAAGCAAAGGGAAGCCTCAGCAACAGGACACATGCCAGGAACATGCCAGTGACAGTGAGGGCAGGTGGGCGGCCGGGCAAGCAGGCATGTAGGCAAAAAGCCAAAGTTTCCTTCTTCCATGTCCTTTTTTTTTGTGGGTAGCCACTAGAAGGTGTGGCCCAGATCTTGGGTGGGTCTTCTCCAAATGATCCTATCAAGAAAAACCCTTCACAGGTATGCCTTGGGCTTTAACTGATTCCAGATGTAGTCAAGTTGATGAGCGAGATTAGCCATCTTACAGCCCCAGCTGCACATTACGATTACTCTCACAGTAACTTCTAAAACTTTACTTTCTTTGCAATACAAATTGGTTTCTTCTTCTATACTTGATAACTTATTTATATATTATAGTTACATATTCCTCGATATCATCTTTCCCAGCTAAATTGAATTACTAGGTCCAACTTTCAGCTTTTCCCATACACCTTCCAAGTGTACCCAGAAAAAGGTGGTGCTTATTTTCAAAACAATATCACTGTCCAAAGATGAGAAGTATGCGAAACACAGCTCCTGTAAGTTAATCATGGTACTGCAGAAAAACCATAGAGCCACCTCAGTCTGAATCAGAGTTGCCCAACAAAATACTACTAATCAGCTGAGTTTCAGCTGCCCTCCAAATCTATAAGAACAAGTGCTTACAAAGCAATCAGAAATGCTGTGGGCTTTGTTACATAGCATCGTGGCAAGAGTCAACTGATAGCTCCTGCTTGAACATAGCTTGAACTGATAGCTCCTGCTTGCCTAGACACCATTTGGAACAGAACAGATACTCATTTAATATCTATGGGCTAAATTGGATGACTAGCTTTTAAAAAGAATGTCGTAACTGGCCCACTGTGGGGCAGTGGACCGGGAGAGGCAGCCTGGTAAGGTCGAGGTAGGGCTTGAAGCCCCGGAGACTCAGAAGAGAAGGTAGGAGCTTCTCCTGATCCCAACTCCAGGCTCCTGTCACATAACCACAGCCCCCCCCCCCCCCCATTGAGAGAACTGTGGCCATCAGTCACTGAGGGGCAGCGCCCACAAGTCACTCCTCATGTAGATGAGGTATCTCAGGTCAAACCAATAGGAAGCACCTGCAGTCAGACCCCAACCCACCCCAAAAGTGTCTATAGGATCCTATAGAAGGAATAAAGGTGTGTGAGAATTACTCCAATGTCTGAGCGCATCTGTCAAGAGAGCTGTAACACTGCCTGGGAAGAGGCCGCTCAGCACCAGAAGCTCCCTTGCACTTTACTTGCTTGCTAACGCTGCCACCACCACCCCCAGTCCCCAGGCAGTAGCACTAGAGCAGTGGCTGCAGTGGTACTTTCCCCTCCCTGCTCGCCCTTTCCCCTTCGCTTGAACCCTCCAGCCAAGCCTGACCAGAGGTCTCCGGATAGCCTCACATACAAAGACTGACATCCCACACTCCTAATAAATTAAATCAGAATCATGGATGAGGTTCACCACTGTGAGTCGAATACACTATCAAGGATGAGAACTGCTTGTCTTAGCTTTTCCATTGCTGTGAATAGACATGATGAGCAAGGCGACTCTTAAAAGGGTAACATTTAATCTGGGATGTCTTACAGGGTCAGAGGTTCAATCCGTTATCATCAAGGCGGGAACATGGTAGCATCCAGGCAGGCATGATGCAGGAGGAGCTGAGAGTTCTACTTCTTGTTCTGAAGGCAACCAGAACAAACTATCATCCTCAGGCAGGTAGGTAGAAACTCTCTTCCACAATGGGAGGAGCCTGGGCATAAGAGGAGACTTCTAAAGGCCACCCCTACAATGGTATGCTCTAATAAGACCATGCCTCAGAACAGTACCACTCCCTATGGGGCAGGCGTTATGTGTGTGTGTGGGGGGGGGGGGGGTTCCTATAGGAGCATGTGTCAATGAAGCATACAGATTTTAAAATCCAGTAGACAGTGTGGACCGAGCAGGAAAAATGTGGAGAAACTGATTGCCTGCTTTGAAAAATCATTCCAGGGCTTTCCTTGCCAGTGGATTGTGTAGAGTTACAGCCAGTCTCTTCTGTCGGACACTTTTCTGACACTCGGGTGAAAGAGCGGGAGAAGTGCGCTTCAGGCCAGGCTTTTGAGCTGATTCTCAGCCCTTGGACAAAAGAATCTGTCCCGATCCCCAGCCCCCCCCCTAAAGAAGAAGGATTTTTCCCTGGAGGAAATCCAGAAGAAATTTTAAGCTGCAGAAGAAAGTCGCAAGTCTCATGAAGCTGCAGTCTTGAAGCAGCTTGCTGAGAAGCAGGAGCATGAAAAAGAAGTACTCCAGAAAGCCTTCGAGGAGAAAAACTTCAGCAAAATGGCAGAGGAGAAACTGACCTACAAAATGGAGGCTAAGAAAGAGAACGGGGGGGGGGGGGGTGCAGATGTCTGCCAAGCTGAAGCGTTCGCGAGAGGACAAGCTCCTTGAAGAGGTGCGGAAGAACAAAGAGTCTGGAGACCCCGTTGGAAGACACTGAGGCTAAGTTGTTGAGAACTGGCTTTCTCCCAATCCCTTCCTAAATATCCAAAGACTGTACTGGCCAGTGTCACTTACTTTTTCCTCCTGACAGTCTAGAAGCTGATGTAGGGCCATATAGGTAGATCCAGACCGTGAGGTGTTTTAGGGGCTCAAGAAGAGAAAATGAGCTGAGCGGTGGTAGCTTGTGCCTTTAATCCCAGCACTTGGGAGGCAGAGGCAGGCAGATTTCTGAGTTCAAGGCCAGCCTGGTCTACAGAGTGAGTTCCAGGACAGCCAGGGATACACAGAGAAACCCTGTCTGGAACAAAACCAAATCCAAAAATACAAAAAAAAAAAAAAAAAAAAAAAAAAAAAAAAAAAAAAAAAAAATCAAAAGAGAGAGAGAGAGAGAGAGAGAGAGAGAGAGAAACTAAAAGTGTTTTACTTTCTTAAAGTGTTGGTCTTTCTAACATAGCTATTTTTCTCGTTATATCTTTTCCACTGGGGCACACCCAGTGTACTGGGTTAATACTAATACTGTATTGACTGTGGAAGATATTTGTGAAGAGAGTCTAGTGGCTTCTTCCAACCCATCGGATGCTAAATAGCTGTTCACTTTGCGATCCCAATTTTGTCCCAATCTCACCAGATGCTACTGTACTTGAATGGTTAATAAACTGCACAGTGCTGTTGGTGGCAATGGGAAAAAACAATAGATATATTCAAGTTTAACTACTCCATTTATAAAAATGTAATATGTGATAACTGCGTCATGAAACAATACATCTAAGCCTCAAATTCATCATTTAAGTGCAGATAACAGTAGTACTTTGCTTGTGAGGATACTATGAAGACTAAATGAGATAATGAATAAAATGTCCAACACTGTACAGTACACAGGAAAGGCACAAAAAATTTAACCTATAGCTATTGTATGCAGTGTTTCATTCTTACATGAAGTGTGTGTGTATGTGTGTGTATGTATATATTTGAACTCAAATTTAAGTCTTTTTGAACTCTGTCAATAATAACAGCTTGAATAAATTAAATTCTCTTAAGACTCTAGGAACACATGTATATAATAACAGCTTGGTCTAGAGGCACACATTTTTTTACTCATCACTTAGGAGGCAGAGGCAGGCAGATATATGTAGATATATGATAATATCTATAAAATTAATTTGTTATGAGGATTAAATAAAATGGCACTCATAAAGTACATAGCATGGGGGCAGGTACAATATAAATGACAAACTTTAGAGAAAAAATATTGTGGTGTTTATTATAACTTTGGCACAAGGACGTTACATTCCATTAAAACTTATACATAATAGTTTTATTTTTAGGAAATGGAAAGTTTCCAGCACAGTGATTCTTAGTCCGACATCATCAAGTCCTTTTCCAGCCTTTAGTCCTTTCTCCTTGAGACAGGATCAACCCTCAAATTACTGCAAAAACCGTCCATGCCTGTTGGTACATACATCAGTTCCTACTTTCTTCCAGAGAAATCTAAATTATGTCTACAATTTCAATTATCCTTATGGTGCTTCATTCTTTAATCCCAGTCCAGCCCTCTCTGAGATACTGGTTTATACACTTAAAGGCTTATTCAATATCCCATTTTCATGTTGAAAACTGTTTATACTTCTTTTACTTGCTATTGTTTTTTTTTCTCTTAGTCTTTTATTCACTTGACCTAATCTTAAACAGTCCTTGGAATATTTAAGTTTTCCATCCTTAAATTTAAAAAAAAATGTATTTCATGTGTATAGGTGTTTTGCCTGAATTTTATGTCAGTGCATGCTTGCCTGGTGCCAGTGGGGTCTATAAGTGTGCATCAGATGCCCTGGAACTGAAATCACGGGTAGCTGTATATTTCCATGTAAGGACTGGGAATGAAACCCAGGTCCTCCAGAAGAGCAGACAGTGCTCCTATCCTCTGAGCCATCTCTTCAGTGTATCATGCTTACTCTTTTATTTTGAGGCAAGATTTCTCTGTGTAGCCCGGCTGTCCTTGAACTCACTTTGTAGACCACACTGGCCTTGAACTTACACATCCACCTACCTCTATTCTCTGAGTGCTAGGATAAAGGTACATTCCATACTGCCCAACACCATCCTTAAATTTTTAATCTTGAATGAAGATACCAGAGACATGGGGTACTGCTCCCCAAACACCTGAACTTCTCTGGTTCCTGACTTCTTGAGATGTTTTTCCAAGCATTATCAATCTGAATTTAAATAACTCCAGTATCCTTCCAAATAGCGTTGCTTTTGTTTCCATTATGTAAAATCATTTTCTGCTGCTTACAATGAAATAATTCTGATTCAAATATAGCCCAGAGATTGAATTAAAGTCTAGAAACCTTTGGGGAGTTAAGGAATGGGGACCTAAAGCTAGTTACTAATCTATACTACTGTAAAGGCTGAGGAATGTCCAAAATTCTAAGATAGAGACTACTATATATTTCACCAGATCCTCAGGAAAGTATATGGAATCTTTGTGCAAAATACTAAATGGTCCAAGAAGACAAATTGAACTACATTGCACAGTTAAATTATAAAATGTTAAAATGTCTTATACAAATTTCCACAGCAAGAAGAAATGAGGGCAATTATGTCACGAGAGTGAGCCTAGTATAATCTAGATACCAAAGCCACAAAATATAAGGAGGTAGCATTACAGGCCCACCTCTCCTATGAACTTTGATTCCAATTGAATACGCACAAGAAATGTACAACGAAACATTTTTTAACAGCTGGCAATTTCCTTATTTATTATTATTTGGGGGGTCTCTCCCCCTCTCTTTGTCTCTGTCTCTGTCTCTCTCTGTCTCTGTCTCTGTGTCTGTATGTGTATTTATGTGTTAGACAGGATCTTTATATAGCCCTATGAAGTAGAAACTTCTGGTATCTTTGGAAAGTCAGTTATGTCAAAGAATGTTTCCCTGAAGCAGGCACAGGTAAAAGGATGTTATCCAAAACAAACATGTGAAAGGACACATGATGGTAAGAAGGAGTATAAATATAACCCAACAGATGGTAGATGATGCTGGATGGTATTGGTACACCTTAATGATCATCATTTGTTGTGACTTCATAGAAAGAAATGCACCAAAACACTTCTGGTGATGTTCTGGCAAGTTCTTGTCACTTCTGCAGACTTGGACCAATTAGCAGAATGATGTCAGCTGATACAGACTCACATGGAGTTTTGCTAAGAGAGACTCATGTGGTGTTTTGCTGAGGCAAGACCCATGGGAGGACACGTGATGTTTGGAGGGAGTATAAATAGGACTCAGTGGACAGTGAGGATGGGATTACATAGCTAGCTTTGCAATCCTTCATTGGTCTCACCACTTCACTGATCTTCACTTCCTTGAGAGGCACACTACAGAGAACTTCTCCTGGTGTCCCTGTTGGTCCTGGTCACTCCTGCTGACTCGTGCTGATTCTGCAGAGGCCTGGCTGTTTCTGCTGGGCCATGGTATCACTGCTGATTCCTGTTTGCTACCCTGACACTACTGAACTAGTATATATCCTGACAACGAAGATTGTATTTGCTCCAAAGAACTATTTCTAAATGGGTCCACTTCCCCCATATCCTAATAACCTTTCTTTCCCACTGCCTCTGGTGGGTGGCAGGCTAGAAGGGAGGGTAAAGCTTTTAAGAACCCTTATTAAAAGTGGGTTTTGAAAAATCAAAGCCGACAGCCCTGGCTAGCCTGCAACTCAGCAAAAAGACAAGGCTGGAATCCAATTCATCCAGCTACCTCTGTCTTCTGAGTGCAAGGATAAAAGGCATGTGCCATAATACCTGGCAACAGCGGACAATCTGGATAAGTCAGCTCTCATTTAGCAATCCTAGACCATTTCTGCTAAATACTAATAACAAAGTACATACAGAAATATGAATTAACTACGAAAATGAAAGGCACCCCCAGGTATTTCCAAATGCTCCATAGAGAGGTACATTTTTGGGGGGATTAAGAATCAGTGTTATAGGCAATCACATTTATGAACACAGTAACAAAAGATGCTAAATAAAATAAATGTAATTCAACTATAGCAACTAAAAGGACTTAAACACATATCCTCTTTGCTACAGGAAGTTTTTTGGGATTATCAAACAGGAAACAAATAATTATTGCAAACCAATTGTAACTGACAAATGCTGAGAATTATAGAATTGGAAAACCATTACTTGGAAACCCTTCATAAAATGATTTAGAAAACAGTTACCAAATGATTAGTAAAGCCATTAAATAAGAAGACAAGGAAAAATTTGACAACAGAGTGGCTACATCTCCAGTACCTCAATCCACTTGTGTTTGTCCTAAAGCTGAGGCAGGCAGACATTGTACAAATAAAAGTTCTCAGCCTCAATGATACACTATTCTTTTTAAAGATAATATTAAAGAAAATGAATCTCAAGACTGTGTCCAGACTATGTGATGTGGGGGCAATTGGCCAAACCAAAACCACAGGACAACCTACAGGACAAATTCCAGACTGCAACAAGCCAATGGCAAGGGATTTAAAGAAATGAGGCAGTGTTTGATTTTAGCTTTAAAAAGCTTTAAAATGAGCAAGGGAGACAGAGATGTCTCAGTGGTTAAGAACATTGGCTGCTGCTCTTGCAGAGGATGCAGGTTTTATCTCCAGCACCCACTTGGTGCCTCACAACCATCCATAAATCTAGTTCCAGGAGATCTAACACTCTTCTGGCCTCCTTGGGCACTAAGTGGGCACATGGTCCAGAAACGTACATGTAGGCAAAACACTAATGCCCATAAGATAAAAATTGTAAATTAAAAAAAAGATTTAAAATGAATATAATGAAAGAGAAATAGAAGCAGGAAGGTCAACTGAAACGTGCATACTTATGAAAATGCTATAAGGAAGTCATTTGTTTTATACAATAATTAAAAAACAAAACAAGTCAGAGCAATTTGTTTACAATCACTAATGTTATATTAAATTATCTATCATAAATTCTTAGAGCAGAGCAGGAATACATGGGGTATTTACATTGTTCCAAAATAAAATGTTAGTATATTTCATCTTAAAATAAATAAATAAAATAAAAAGATTAGATATAACCTAATATAAGTTGTCAATGGTTGGATCCAGATTCCACAAACCTCAAGAGTAAAAGCATTTTGTGGGGGCTGTGGAGCCGGCTCAGTGGGAAACACACTGGCTGCACAAACACCAGGAACCTGAGTCCAGATCCTATCATTCACAGAAAAGCAAGGCACTATGGTGTTTATCTGTAACCCTAGCACTGGGGAACTTGGGGAGACAAGCAGATTCTTGGGTTTCACTTGTCAGTCTAGTCCAAATGAAGTGATCTAGATTCAGGAAGACTCCCTGTATCAAAAACATAAGGTGGAAAAGTCAGGTCCCCACATGTACACATATCCACTTAGGACACATACATACACTACACACACACACACACACACAGAGAGAGAGAGAGAGAGAGAGAGAGAGAGAGAGAATTTTAAAAGCATTGACTAAGTACTAATGTAATAAAAGTAGAAAAGTTTAAAAAAAAAAAGCTTTTAAATAAAACTCCACATCATGCCAGGGTGGGTTGGTATTGGAGGGCACTCAGAAAAAAAGGGGAGGGGAAAGGGGGAACATATGTGAGGGGAGATTGGGAGAAGAGGAAGGGCTGTGATCAGGATATAAAGTGGATAAATAAATTAATGGAAAAACCACATCAATTAATGTTTTTCAAAAAAGCCGCAAAGAAGTAAAACCTGAAGTCATTTACTTGATAAGGGTAGCTCTCAGAAACCACATCAAACAAAATACTTAATGATGAAGTGTTAGAAATATTCTCAGTTATTCTCACTTAAGGAAGTAAATAAGGATGTATGATGTTTCTACAATCTTATAGTGGATGTCCCGTTCAATACCTTAAGAAAAATATTTTTTTAAAGACGGTAATAGAATACTACAAACCTTTTATCAAATGATCAGCCACTTAAGGTGGTGCATGCCTTTAAATCAAACGAAGCCTGGTCTATGTGGTGGATTCCAGGCCAGCCAGGGCTGTACAGGAAGACGCTGTTTCAAAAAACAAAACAAAACAAAAAAAAAAACATAAAAAAAGGGACTGGGGGTGGTATGATCCCTACACTGAATGAAATTCTCAAAAAAAAAAAAAACTTACATGAAATGCTATGATTTTTATACATGGAAGTGTAATGTGAGGACTGGATGGTGCTTTTTTATGTGTGCATGTTGAGTGTGCACCTTTATGTACAAATATATGATAATGTGTAAACAAACTGAACTTGCACATTGTATTTCATGGACATACTTTTTTTAAGATTTATTTATTATTATATGTGAGTACACTGTAGCTGTCTTCAGACACTCCAGAAGAGGGAGTCATATCTTTTTATGGATGGTTGTGAGCCACCATGTGGATTCTGGGATTTGATCTCAGGACCTTCAGAAGAGCTCTTAACCACTGAGCCATCTCTCCAATCCCCCCTGCCCCCCCCCCAGGGACATACTGTTTTTTGTCAATATTTTTTATTCGATGTATTCTTTATTTACATTTCAAATGATTTCCTCTTTTCTGGGTCCCCACTCCCCGTAAGTCCCATAAGCCCTCTTCCCTCCCCCTGTTCCTCCATCTACTCCTTCCCACTTCCCTGTTCTGGTATTCCCCTGTACTGTTGCACTAAGTCTTTCCAGAACCAGGGGCCACTCCTCCGTTCTTTTTGGACATCATTTAATATGTGGATTATGTCTTGGGTATTCCAAGTTTCTAGGCTAATATCCAAGTATCAGTGAGTGCATACCATGATTGATCTTTTGAGACTGGGTTACCTCACTTAGTATGATGTTCTCCAGCTCCATCCATTTGGGGACATACTTTTTTACATTGCTTAAGGAAGAAACAAACAAAGCAGGGCTTAGTGAAATATACCCATAATCCCAGCACTTGGGTGTCAGAGACAAAAGTGTCAAGAAATCAAAACTACAGGATCCTTCCAGTTTCCATCTGCACCCTGGATCTGACCCTGTGCCACAGCTCTCTATACCCAAATCCCACCATGAGAGGGCTGGTCTGCCTGGAGTGCTGACACACCTGAGAGAACAGGTAAGACCACCACTTCTGCTCTGAGGGACCCACCCAGAGCCCTCAGGTCACAGGAACAAGGAAGTGGCCTGGGACAGGAGCCTTCTGGTTTCCATCTGCACCCTGGATCTGACCCTGTGCCACAGCTCTCCATACCCAAATCCTGCTGGGAGAGAGAACTGGTCTCCCAGGAGTGCTGACACACAGGGTTACAGGAGATACAAGCCACAGTCAGAGACAGCAACAGCTAACACCAGAGATAACCACATGGCAAGAGGCAAGTGCAAGAACATAAGCAACAGAAACCAAGGCTACTTGGCGTCATCAGAACCCAGTTTTTCCACCACAGCAAGTCCCTATTTACCCCAACATATCAGAAAAGCAACACTCTGATTTAAAATCACATCTCATGGTGATGATAGAGGACTTTAAGAAGGACAGAAATAACTCCCTTAAAGAAATACAAGAGAGCACAGGTAAACACCTAGAAGTCCTTAAAAAGGAAACATAAAAAATTCCTTAAAGAATTTCAAGAAAACACAAACAAACAGGTGAAGGAACTGAACAAAACCATCCAGGATCTAAAAATGGAAAAAGAATCAGTAAAGAAATCACAAAGGAAAACAACTCTGGACATAGAAAACCTAGGAAAGCGATCAGGAGTCATAGATGCAAGTATCACTAACAGAATCAAAAAGACAGAAGAGAGAATCTCAGGTGCAGAAGATACCATAGAAAACATTGATACAACAGTCAAAGAAAATGCAAAATGCAAAAAGCTCCTAACCCCAAACATCCAGGAAATACAGGACACAATGAGAAGGCCAAACCTAAGGATAATAGGTATAGAAGAGAGTGAAGAATCACAACTTAAAGGGCCAGTAAATATCTTCAACAAAATTATAGAAGAAAACTTTCCTGATCTAAAGAGAGAGATGCCCATGAGCATACAAGAAGTCTACAGAACACCAAATAGACTGGACCAGCAAAGAAATTCTTCCATCACATAATATTCAAAACATTAAATGCACTAAACTAAGAAAGACTATTAAAAGCAGTAAGGAAAAAAAGGCCAAGTAACTTATAAATGCAGACCTATCAGAATCACAGCAGACTTCTCACCAGAGACCATGAAAGCTAGAAGATCCTGGACTGATCTCATGCAGACTCTAAGAGAACACAAATGCCAGCCCAGACTACTATACCCAGCAAAACTCTCAATTACCATAGATGGAGAAACCAAGATATTCCATGACAAAACCAAATTTACATAATATCTTTCAACAAATCCAGCCCTACAAAGGATAATAAATGGAAAACTCCATCACAAGGAGGGAAACAACACCCTAGAAAAAGCAGGAAAGTAACCTTTCAACAAACGCAAAAAAAGACAGCCACACAAACATAATTTACCTCTAACAACAAAAATAACAGGAATTAACAATCACTATTACTTAATATCTCTTAATATCAGTGGACTCAATTCCCCAGTAAAAAGACAGACTAACAGACTGGATACTCCAGAGAACCAAATAATCCTATTTTAAAATGGGGAACAGAGCTAAATAGAGAATTCTCAACTGAGGAAATTCTAATGGCTGAGAAGCACCTAAAGAAATGTTCAGTATCCTCAATCTTTAGGGAAATGCAAGTCAAAACAACCCTGAGATTCCACCTCATACCAGTCAGAATGGCTAAGGTAAAAAACTCAGGTGACAGCAGATGCTGGAAAGGATGTGGAGAAAGAAGAACATTCCTCCATTGCTGGTGGGATTGCAAGCTGGTAAAACCATTCTGAAAATCAGTCTGGTGATTCATTAGAAAATTAGACATAATACTACCTGAGGACCCAGCTATACCACTCCTGGGCATATACCCAGAAGATGTTCCAACGTGTATTAAGGATACATGCTCCACTATGTTCATAGCAGCCATTTTTATAATAGCCAGAAGCTGGAAACAACCCAAAAGTCCCTCAACATAGGAATGGATACAGAAAATGTGGTACACTTACACAATGGAGTACTACTCAGCTATTAAAAACAACAATTTCATGAAAGTTACAGGCAAATGGATGGATCTAGAAAATATCATCCTGAGTGAGGCAACTCAGTCACAAAAGAGCACACATGGTATGTACTCACTGATAAGTGGCTATTAGGCAAAGTTCATGGAATACCCACGATACAACTCACAGACCACATGAAGCTCAAGAGGAAGGAAGACCAAAGAGTGCATGCTTCAGTTCTACTTAGAAGGGAGGGGGACAAAATAATCAAAGGAAGTAAAGGGTGGAAGGGACTTGGGTAGAAGAGAAGAGGAGGGGAAAGTAGGGGTAGAATCAAGTATGGGAGGAGATGGAATTGATGTACAGAAGGTCAGGAAATGGAACAGAGGTGTGTAACAAAGGGGAGGGGTGGGGAACTGGGGTTAGCAACCAGGGAGTTCCAGGTGCCAGGAAAGCAGGAGCTTCCCAGGACCCCATGGGGATGAAATTAGCTGAAATACCTCACAAAGAGGAGATAGAACCTGTTGAGACCATATCCAGAGGTTAGGCATGCTCCGCCTCTCCCAGTTGAAGGATGGAGCCATCCATCCACTTCCAAAATATTCACCCAAAATTGCTCCTGTCTGAAGGAAATGCAGGGATAAAGAGTGGAGCAGAGACTGAAGGAAAGGCAATCCAGAGACTGGCCCACCTGGGGATCCATCCCATATGCTGACACCAAACCCAGACACTATTGCTGATGCCAAGAAATACTTGCTGACAGGAGCCTGATACAGCTGTCTCCTGAGAGGCTCTGCCAGAGCCTGACAAATACAAAGACGGATGCTGGCAGGCAAACACTGGATTTAGCAGCACGGGGACCCCAATGGAGGAGTTAGGGAAAGGACTGAAGGAGCTGAAGAGGCCTTATTTGGCATCAATGGGAGGGGAGGCCCTTGGATCTGTGAAGGCTTGATGCCCCAGTGTAGATGAATGCTAGGACAGTGAGGTGAGAGTGGGTGGGTGGGTGGGGGAGCACCCTCATAGAAGCAGGGGGACGGTGGATGGGATAGGGGGTTTGCAGAGGGGAAACCAGGAAAGGGAATAACTTTTGAAATGTAAATAAATAAAATATCCAATTAAAAAAGAGAGAGAAAATTTTTTAAAAATATCAAAACTATGCTGGGTAAAATGAGACCATCTCTCAAAACCACCAACAGGACCAGTGAGATGGCCACAGAGTTGTTTGTTTTTTGTTTTATATTATAATTACAACATTTTTCCTTATCAAACCCTCTCATACACTCCTCTTGCTCCCTTTCAAATTCATGACCTCTTTTACATTACCTGTTAATTTACATTAACTTTTTACATGAACTTTTATTACATGCATATATATATGTATATATGTATATACATATGTATATATGTATATATTCCTGAATATTACCTACTCAGTCTGTATAACGAATATTTACTGTGCAAACCGGATCACCTGTATTCAATCCTTAGTAACCTAGGTAGATGGAGATAACTAGCTCCTAAAAGTTTTCCAGAGTTCTACAGGCAAACTGTGGCACATACTCATGCACACACACACACACACATACATACACTTTTAAAATCATAAAAATTACAAATATAGAGAAAATGGATTATGTTACTTACCTAATCATAACTCTTAAATAGGAGCATTTCTAACTGTTCTTAGATAGAGCAAAACTTCCTTACAGGAACCTACTGCTCAGCTCTCAATCACATTACTGTTATATGGCTATAGCACTACTTAAAATGCTATAGTTCCATGAGACATCTTTCAATTCCCCTAATCCACTATGCATCTAGCTTCAGGCCTGTATACAGGTTTATTTCCTTCACCTAAAACACATCTACCCACCCACGATTCACCTCCATCCCAATTCAGCCTTCAATTCACTTCTTTCTCCATCTAAATTTCTTTTTTAATATACTTTGTTTTATTAATTAACATAAAATGCGTTTCATTGTATTTTCATCTACACACATCATCGAGCTTTTGTCAGTCAGCCTCACTTCTTCTCTCTATAACATTTACTCATGTTATAAGCATCTAGACCAGTGGTTCTCAACCTTCCTAAAGCTCTAACTTTTTAATACAGTTCCTTGTGTTGTGATGAACCCCAACCATAACATTATTTTCACTGCTACCTCAAAACTACAATTTTGCTACTGCTAAGAATTGTTATGTAAATATCTATGTTTTCTAAGGGTCTTAAGTGACCCCTGTGAAAAGGTCATTTGACCCCCAAAAGGATCACCACCCAAAGATTGAGAATTGCTGATCTATAGAAACATTTTCTTACCGTAGAGCTGATATAGTTTGCATTTTTTGTTTATAGTACATCAGGAACTGTAGCTTTAATGTTTTAACCTCCTACTTTTAGTGATGATTCGTAAATGCTTTAACCTCCCTTTTAGCCCCCCACCCACCAGAGGTAGTAGAAAAGAAAGGTTATTAGGATATGGGGGAAGTGAACCTGTTTAGGAATGGTTCTTTGATGCAAATACCATCATGTTGTCAGAATATCAGCTATTCAGTTCACAGAAGTCTGCATTCAGCAGCTCAGTCCACTCAAAAACACTTCACAGATACACCAGCAGTCCAGTTCAGCAGTGTCAGGATGAAACATCAGAGGAGGCGCGACCTAGCAGAAATAACCAGGCTTCTGCCAAATTGGCACAAGTCAGCAGGAATAACCAGGACCAGCAGGGACACTAGAAGTTTTTTGCCATACCTCTCTCAACAAAGCAAAGACACTAGACCAACAAAGTGTTGCAAAGCTAGCTATGCAAGCCAGCAGTCACTGTCCATTGAGTCCTATTTATACTCCCTCCAAAAGTCATGTTTTTCACAAGTCTTGCCTCATTACATGTCTTGCCTCAGCACATGAGTCTGTCTTAGCAAAACTCCATGCAAGTCTGTACCAGTTGACATCATTCTGCCCATTAGCCCTTGTCTGTGGAAGTGACAAGAAACCACCAGAACACCACCAGAAGGTTTTTGGTGTGTTTCTCTTTATGGAGTCACAAGAAACCGAGGTCAACAATGCCATGTAAGATGAACCAATACATGTGTGTCATCGTTAGTGAAGAATCCTGCATCACACTTCCTTTCACAAGCTTGCTTTGCCAAAACATCCTTTCACCTGGGTTTTCTTCAGTGAAACACCCCTCCACGTGTCTGCTCCAGCAAAACACCATCCCACATAACTGACTTTCCAAAGAAACCATAAATTTCCACTTCTAGGAACCTTCTCTGCCTTGTTACATACTGACATTGAGAAAGAGCACAGCAAATCTTAGTCAAAACAAATGACTGTGCCTTCATTAGACCTTGCCTTTGACACTGGCTCCATTTACCTTGCCATTCTCACCCTTAGCATTAGTGACTTTAGACAACTGACCTAACACGCTAACCTTACTGTGCTTACATCAACAATGTCTAACCACAGGCCACTTCACATGTCAGTCCTTGAAGTTTGTCTTCTTAGCCTCTAAAGTAGAGCAATACAGTGATAGCCAGGTCTTGGGGTTGGTTTCAGTATCAACTTCCCACAAATTAGAATCGTCTCTATAGGAAGAATCACCTGAAGAAGTGCCCAGACTGTCTTGACTGATGTGGGAAGGAAATTCAGGTTGCAGTCCAACAAAAAGAGTATGCAAGAGGGAATATACCTATCTTCCTCTGTCTTGGCCTTGCCTCTTGCCACCAAATGAGTTTACCCTGTTGCTGCTGCAGCTCATTTCTCCCATGATAATTGAGCCAGAATTTCCAGGTGTGCCACATAGTTTTATATCAACCTGACATAAACTAAAGTTATCTGAAAGGTAGGAATATCAACTGAAAAAAAATGTATCTGTAAGATCAGTCTGTAGGCAGGCTTGTGGGAAATTTTTCCTGACTGACAGTTGATATGGGAGGACTCAGTTCATAGTGGGCTATGCCACTACTTAGCTAATGACCCTGGGTGCTCTTAAGAGAGCAACTGGGCAAGCCAGTAGGCAGCACTCCTCTATGGCCTCTGTATCAGCTCCTGCAACTAGGCCCTGCTCTGACTGCCTTTGATGATGAACTGTGATGTGAAAGTATAAGCAGAATAAACCCTGTCTAAGTTAGGATTTTAATGCTATGAAGAGACACCATGTCCAAGGCAACTCTTATAAGGACAACATTTAATTGGGGCTGGCTTATAGGTTTAAAGGTTCAGTCTATTATCATCAAGGCCAGAGGATGGCAGCATCCAGGCAGACATGGGGCTGGAGGAGCTGAGAGTTCTATACCTTGATCTGAATGCTGCTAGTAGAAGACAGACTTCCAGCTAGGAGGAGGATCTCATTGCCCACCCCCACAATGACACTTCCTCCAACAAGGCCACACCTCCAAATAGTGCCATTCGTTGGGCCAAGCATATTCAAACCACCACAAACCCTTTCCTTCCCGTGTTGCTTTTGGTTCTGTAGATTTATCACTAGTAATCCTGAGATTCTTTTGTAGACTAAGGACCAGTGGATCCCCAGAAACATTTCAGGCTTTTGTTCCCTGAAGAACTGAGGACTGATGCTGTCAGCACCCTCAATAACAGACAACTACTATGGAAACAACTCCAATTTTTGAGACACCAGCATCAAGGACAGAGCAACTAGCATGTTCTCAGCCTCTTGGGTGATGCAGCTGTTGTTGCTGATTTAGCATAAGCTAACTTAATACATTAATATATGTATATATTCATGTTCATCACATGGGTTACCTGACTTAAATATGTATATACACAAAGTAATCCCATTGGTTCTGTTCCTCTAAAGAACATTGATTAATAATAGTCTGTACTTGAAGAACACAGGGGTGGCAGAGCAGCTGGGACAGGGTCCTTCTAGGCTCCATCTGCACTCAGGAGCTGGGCTGCTCCACAGCCATCTGTGCACAGCTCATGCCAGGGGAGAACTTGTCTCCAGGGAGTACTTTGATGCCCAGGGTTTGGAGGTCAGGCTGCCATGTTCTCTCCAGTGACTGTCCAAGGTGGTACGGCCAGGAACACAGGGAGCACAGGTGTGGCAAGCAGTTAGGACAGGGTCCTTCTGGGCTCCATCTGCACTCAGGAGCTGGGATGAACCACAAGCCCTCTATGCCAGGGGAGAGCTGGTCTCCCAGGGGTGCTGAGACAGGCTTACAGGCCCACAGGAGGGGCATGCTCCAGCCAGAGTCAGTGGGACCAACTAACACCAGAGATAACCAGATGGCAAAAGGGAAACACAAGAACATTACCAACAGAAACCAAGACAACATGACACCATCGGAACCCAGTTCTCCCACAACAGCAAGTCCTGGATAGCCCAACACACCTGAAAAGGAAGATTTGGATTTAAAATTACAGTTAATTATGCCGATAGAGAACTTCAAGAGGGACATAAATAACTCCCTTAAAGAAATACCTGAGAACACAGGTAAACAGGTGAAGGAATTGAACAAAACTATTTAGGATCTAAAAATGGAGGTAGAAACAATAAAGAAGTCACAAAGGGAAACAACTCTGGAGATAAAAACCTATGAAAGAGATCAGGAGTCATAGATGCAAGCATCACCAAGAGAATACAAGAGATAGAAGAGAGAATCTCAGGAGCAGAAGATACCATAGAAACGTTGACACAACAGTCAAAGAAAATGCAAAATGCAAAAGGCTCCTAACTCAAAACATCCAGGAAATACAGGACACAATGAGAAGACCAAACCTAAGGATCACAGGTATAGAAGGGAGTGAAGATTCACAATTTAAAGGACCAGTAAATATCTTCAACAAAATTATAGAAGAAAACTTTCCTGACCTAAAGAGAGAGATGCCCATGAACATGCAAGAAGTCTACAGAACACCAAATAGACTAGACCAAAAAAGAAAATCTTTCCATCACATAATAATTAAAACACCAAATGCACTTAACAAAATAAAGAATATTAAAAGCAGTAAGGGAAAACGGTCAAGTAACATATAAAGACCGTCCTATCAGAATTACACCAGACATCTGGCCAGAGACTATGAAAGCTAGAAGGTACTGGGAAGATATAATACAGACCCTAAGAGAACATAAATGGCAGCCCAGGCTACTATACCCAGCAAAAGTATCAATAACCATAGACGGGGAGAAAACCAAATATTCCATGACAAAAAACAAATTTGCACAATATCTTTCTACAAATCCAGCCCTTCAAAGGATAATGAATGGAAAACACCAACAAAAGGAGGGAAACCACACCCTAGAAAAAGCGAGAAATTAATCTTCTTTTAATAAACTAAAAAGAAGAGAGCCACACAAACATAACTCCATCTCTAATAACAAAAATAACAGGAAGCAACAAACACTTTCTCCTTAATATCTCTTAATATCAATGGACTCATTTCTCCAATAAAAAGACATAGATTATAACAGACTGGATACATAAACAGGATCCAACATTTTGCTGCATACAGGAAACTCACCTCAGACACAAAGACAGACATTACCTCAGAGTAAAAGACTGAAAAAAAATTTCCAAGCAAATGGTCCCAAGAAACAAGTTGGTGTAGCCACTCTAATATTGAATAAAATAGACTTTCAATCTAAAGTAATAAAAAAAGATAAGGAAGGACACTTCAGACTCATCAAAGAAAAAATCTCATTTCTGAACATCTATGCTCCAAATGCAAGGGCACCCACATTCATAAAAGAAACTTTACTAAAACTCAAAGCACACATTGCAACTCACACAATAATACTGGGAAACTTCAACACCCAACTCTTATCAATGTACAGATCATGGAAATACAAATTAAATAGAGACACAGTGAAACTAACAGAAGTTATGGACCAAATGGATTTAACATATATATAAAACATTTTATCCTAAAACAAAAGAGGAGGAATAATAATATGTACCAACCAGTACCCCTGGAGCCCCCAGGGACTAAACCTCCAACCAAAGAGTACACATGGGGGGAACCATGGCTCCAGCTACATACATAGCAGAGGATGACCTTGTTAGACATCAATGCAAAGAAAGGCCCTTGGTCCTGTGAAGGCTCAATACCTTAATGTAGGGGAATGCCACATCAGGAAAGTGGAAGGGGAATTAGTAAGCAGGAGGTATGGAATAGGAGGTTGTCAGAGGGGGTAACAGGATACACTCAGAGGGGTAACAAGTGGTAACAATTGGGGATACCAATTGAAATGTAAATAAAGCAAATATCTAATTAAAATAAAAATTAAAAATAAAAAAATTACTCTACCTTACCATCTTTAAAGGGGAAGGGGATGGTTTGGTTTCTCTTAAGGCAACGTTTTGTTATATAGCTATGGCTGGCCAAGAACTTCGTCTCCTGCTTCTGCCTCCTGAGTGCCTGGGTTACAGACAAGCGTCCAAGAATAGACCACTAGTTTTGCTCCTTTTTGAGAATGTTCAGTCATATTTACCTTTTTTTTCTGAGACAGGGTCCTTTTATGTAGCTCTGGCTATCTTCTCTTAGGACTCAACATGTAGAATAGGCTGGCTTTGAACTCAAAGGTTCTCCTTCCTCTGCCTTCCAAGTGCTGGGATTGAAGGTGTCCTCCACCACACCTGGAGCTGATTATATTTGCTGATTTTGATCTAGCACTTATGGTCTAGCAACTCAAGGTCACTCCACCTATATGTATCACTGCTCCTCCTCCCAACCTCCATGAGATATACAGCACCCTTACCCCTTCATCAAATAAGGAAAAGAGTTATTTGAGAGGATCTCATTGTACAGTCTAGGCTCATCTCAAAATCATTATCTTCCTGCCTCAGCCTCCTCTATTAGCCTGCCTCAGTACTCCTTTAGGAGTACAGGCATGTACCACTGCATCTGGCAAAGCGATTGCATTGTGAAGTACCTTGTAGAAGATCACACAAGTCAGAGATTGGTAGAATGGGTTATTACCATGGGACAAAAGAAGGGAAGGAAGACAAAGGCTTGAAGGCCAAAGCAGTAATCTAGATGAGTTTATGGTAAAACTGAACACTATAATCCAAAATGAAGTCCAACTTACTTCTTGTGTATGTATGACATCACAAGACGGACTCAGTGAGCTATGGATGAGGACAGCATGCGATGTGCCTAAAAGACACCAAAAAGAAATCAGCTTAATATCTTCTATCCAGAATAAAATGGTTAATACTCTTAGACATGTGTGTGTATACATACATGTTATACACACACACACACACACACACACACACACACACACACACACACACACAAAGTAACCTTTATGGAGGGTTCCGCTTTCAACTAATTTGATTTGACTTGAGAACCAAAAGTGATTGAGAAATAACTTGAACTGAGTAAATATAGACTTCTAGGTATAGACTTTTCCTTGCTATTATTAACAATGTAGCAGAACTATCTGTACAGACCTCACATCATAGCACATGTAACTAATCTAGAGATGATTTAAGTACATTCTGGTGGTGACACATTTCTTTAAATCTCAGCACTTGGGAGGCAGAAGCAGGCAAATCTCTGTGAGTTCAAGGCCAGTCTGGTCTATATAGTTCCAGGCTTGCCTAGGCTATAAGGTTAAGCCCTTGTTTGAAAATACAAACAAACAAAAAAGAAGTATACTGTAGGTATGTGTGTAGATTATACTGTAATTTACATTTTATATGAGGCTCAACTATGTACTAAGTTTTGCATCCATAGGGGTTTCTGAACCAAATTCCCTAAGATACAGTAATGCCACCTGATTGTGGAGGTGATAAAAAAAATTGGATGACAAATACAAGGTTTCTAAGCATATAATGAGCAAAATTTAAATAAAATTAAATTCTTACTAAATCTAACATGCTTCTGGAAATGTTCCCCATCATGCGATTTCACTGTCAGCTTGCCTCTGAACACACATGTGTGCTTTGCACTGAGCATGCTGCTGTCATGAGCAGAGCAAATGCTACCTAAAACACCACAGCTCAGATGGTACATTCCCACATGCAAGGAACTATAGTGCTTTAGGGTATGTACAGTTTTCTGCTCTGACAGAGACATAATGGTTTAATTTAGAGAAAAATACTTTGAATATCCCCCTGCTGTCATTCTGCAGCAAGTATTGAATCCTTTGTATTGTGTTAGGATGTTCCATTTATAAATTGCTCTTTGAATTGCTGGCTTGCATTTCAAAAAAAAATCAGGTAAATTTTGGCTTCCGGTAAAATCAGGTAAATTAGTGCAGAATTCCCAAGAATATCTGCAAAAGCACTAAATATATTTGTGTTGTTTTGTACTATACATTCATACAAGGTGGAGTTCTGTGCATTGACAGTCATAAAATTAAAGTTATCATTCGTCTCTGAAAACAGTAATATCATGATTTAAATCTGTATTTAAAAATTAAGTACATCGACCTAGAATGCTGATTTCCTTTTGTATTTAATAAATGGAAAAAATCATAAGTATACCAAAAATTCTCATAGAACCAATTTTTTTATGATTATCTACCAATTTTTTTCATTGTATACATATCTACATATCTGTATACCCACAGTATCATCAAAATTTCTTGGGCAAAATGTGTCAAAAGTAGGAAAGGGTTTTGTGGGTTTATTTAGTTATTTCTTTTTTTTTTCTTTTTTTTAAAATATTTTTATTTTCTATATTCTTTGTTTACATTCCAAATGATTTCCCCTTTCCCGGATCCCCCCCTCCCCATATGTCCCATAAAACTTCTTCTCTCCATCCATTCTCCAATCACCTCCCTCCTTTTTTTCTCTCTCTCTTTTTGTGTATGGGTGTTTTACTTGTATGTATATTTGCATACCATATGCATGTCCAGTGACTGCAGAAGTCAGAAGAGTGCATGGGATCCATCCCCTGGAGCTGTGAACCATCATGCCAGGTCCAGCATGGATTTGTTGGGGACATCATGCCATGGTTCCTGCCCCTGGGACAGGGCCAGTGGATGTGGACTTCCATGACTGTCAATGGCTGCCGTGGGCATAAGGCTTGTTGTATAATATACATATTTTCATATTCCTCTGAGGAATGTCTTCTCTGTTAATGTTAATGATTCACAATAATCTGAGACAGTACCAGTCTGGGTGGTGAAGGTGTGGCTAATGTCTCAGCAAAACAGTAACCTCAGGGACCTTCAGAAAAGCCCTTAAGACTGTAGAAATGAACTCTTAAAAACATGAGTTCTAACATATATCATTTCTCAACTATGCAAAATATAAGGATGCAATATGAATTATGAGGGGCTTCGTGAATCTAAAGAAACAAAGGCAGCTGCATTAATGAACCAGCTTTGTCAGAAAGATAACAAGCAAGGCAGATTTCCAGAGTTCAAGGTCATCCTGGGACACAACAAATCCAGGCTCAGGTGTGGTAGACATGGTAATTTCGGGACAGGGTCCCAAC
Source organism: Apodemus sylvaticus (assembly GCF_947179515.1). Lineage (NCBI taxonomy): Eukaryota > Metazoa > Chordata > Mammalia > Rodentia > Muridae > Apodemus > Apodemus sylvaticus. The sequence continues at coordinate 102,416,030 of NC_067495.1, read as the reverse complement.
CAGCTAGTTTAGCATCTGTGCCAACCAGCTAGTTTAGCATCTGTGCCAACCAGCTAGTTTAGCATCTGTGCTTAACAGAGGCAGACAGACCTCTGAACTCTTTGGCAAAGTTAAAAGAAACTGTGCTTGCTGTCTCCTAAGAATTAAGGAGCTGGGGTCATGGGATGCTGATTCATAAGATAAGCAGAAGGAATCCTGGAGCAAATGACTGGATTGATACGTAAATAAAAGACTGGGCTTAGGACCTGCAAGAGATGAGCTTATCCAGAGAATTAGAAGAGCTAGAGAGAACATCTTGGAGAGCTGTCTCAAGCAGAACGTAGAGAGAGAGAGCTGTCTGGAGATCTCCAGAAAAAACAGATCAGAGAGAAAGAAAACAAAACCAAGAGAAAGCAAACTGGAAAGCTGTCTCCAGCAGAGCACAGGGCGCCAGTTTGGACCCACAATGTGACTTCAAATCTTTTGTTTTTGTCACTCCCAAACATCCCTTCTCTCAGAACCGCTCTCCAAGCCAAAGCTGGTCCTTGGCACCATGATGTGGGTGCTGGGAAATAAACCTGGATCCTCTGCAAGAGCAACAAGTACTCTTAACTGCTGAGCCACCTCCCCAGTCCTACAAGTGTCTCTCCTAGGACATAAAGGGAGCACTTTGTACATACATGCATATTCCTAGATATAGTGCTACTTATTAAATGCATCCCATGGGTTAAGAGTTTCTTATAGTCTTATTTGCACTTCTAATTACTCTGTGAACTCATCCAATTTTGCAACTGCAGAAGGCACGGAAACATTAAGGAGACTGCTTAGGTTTACACAGAGTTTACTCAGTGGTAAAGATGGGGTCAGAACCCAAGCCAGCTGGTCTCCTTCTAGTCACTTATGCAGTGAAGCTTCACCCTTGGACCCCACACACATCTGACACACTGTGTAGTACTACAACTTTGCTTGGCAAGCAGCTGACAAATACTCTCCAATACTAATGATATCTGAGTAGACTAGAGGAGGGGCAGTGTATGCAGGTGCTGGGTATAGTGGAATTCTGTACTTAAAGTCCAGAGCCATCCTTCTGTAAGCTTATGGGGGTGGGGGAGGGGCAGGTGTCATGCTTTCTCACACTGTGTGGGTACCCTGTCTCACAGAAGCAGCATACCTACCCTCAAAGGCATGCCAAGTAAAAGACAGTCCCAAATAAAGACTAGATAACAAGAGATCATCTGTTCCATGTCTTCTCTCACACACTTAAAAGATGCTACAACAGCAAATAAAGTAACTTGTTTGGGTCCCTCCCTCTCCTCTTTGAGTCACAACTTGTGAACTATGAATAGCCACTGTATGAACTCTAAGCAAGCTACAGGAATTTAGAGGGGGGTACTGAATAGTTTTTATGGATTTACAAGTCCATGTCACTTTTCTGTCCAACTGAGAAAAAAGAAAATAAACAAAAAAAAAAAATTTGTAGCTAAAAGCCTCTCAGATGTGCAGTGTCAGCCCCAGGCACGTATAGGGTCTGCCCCAACTCCAACTTTAGATTGGCCTTCCTGGCGGTTTTTCCCTCCCCAGCGCATGCATTCACATGCAAGCACGCACGTGCACACGCAAGCACGCACGTGCACACGCAAGCACGCACGTGCACACGCAAGCACGCACTGCATACGTAAGCACACTTGTGCGCGCGTGTGCGTGCACACGCACATGCAAGCACTGCACACGTAAGCACGCATGTGCATACGCACACGCAAGCACTGCACCGCACTCCACATGCAAATGAATACAAATCCCGTTGCAGACACGCCCACACAAACTCCACTATAAATCCACATTCCCTTGCACTTCCTTTTCCATTGAATGCACAAAGTCACTGGACACACAGCCCCAACTCTACAGCTGTGTAAAAACATTCATTTGTGCCTCCTCTGTGAACCATTTTACATACACAAGCACACACACACACACACACACACACACACACACACACAGAAAGACAGTGCAGAGACATCCAGCCGTCTTGTATTGTTACTGTGGTTGTTTCAGGACTTTCTGGATGGAGGATCCCCCTGAAAAATCATCCAACTCTATTCTAGGGTCAAGGTAGACATGTTCAACTGCTTACATGTACAAGTCTCTTAGGCAGCTGATACCAGGATGTGTGTGTGTGTGTGGTTTTTTTTGTTTTTTTTTACTTCAAGAGGCCCCTTGCAGCCCCATGTGGAGAGCAACAGTGTCAACCGACAAGACCCTCCGGAGCTCCCAGGGACTGGACCACCAACCAAAGAGTACACACGGAGAAACTCACGGCTCCAGCCGCATGCGTGGCAGAAAATGGCTTTGTCTTTTAGGACATCAGTGGAAGGAGTGGCCCTTGGGTCTGAGGGTGTTTGGTGTAGGAGAATGCCAGGGAGGGGAAAATGGGAATGGGTGGGTGGGTGGGTGGGTGAGCGTGGTCAAAGAGGCAGGGGTGGAGGATGGAATAGGGGGCTTCCTGGGGGGGGGGTCCAGGAAAGGGGATAACATTTGAAATGTAAATAAAGAAAATATCCAATAAATTTTTTAAAAAAACAAATACATAAATAATAAAAATCAATTAAAAAATAAAGGCCCCTTGCTTGGGGCTACACTTCAGTCTGGAATACTTGAGTGTTTGTAGTCCAAGCCTCCTGGAACAGAACTTCCAATTGGCAATAAACTGGGTCTCAGTGGCCATCTCTGCTAGCTCCCCTTAACAGTGCTCCCCCACATACATCCCGTTCATCTCTCACACACATATTCTCAGTCCTCCGTCCCCTGCTGGCCTGTTGAGAACCTTTCTTCCTTTCTACCAAAAGCAAACTTTTGAGGCTTACGTGCTCCAAGGACCAGGATGCACACGTTGCCCAAACACACAGCCGAACCACAGTCTCTCTGACTCAAGCGACTTCTAGCTGGATGTCTTCTTCACTCAAGTCTCAAGGTTAGGGAGACTGCACCTCCCAAGGGTGTCCAGAGCCCTGGGGAATTAAGGTCGCCTATCCTTGAGGGAACTTACTTGATTTCCAGGCTGGTTGAATCCAGTAAAGGATTTTCTTAGCCTCCCCGAGGAAGCTCTCTCACTGAGCTTGCAAAACCAATTTGCTCTCACTTTCAGCCAGCAGCAAAGGAATTCTGCACAAGGGGAAAATGTCTCAGGGAAAGGAGGCGGTCCAGAGGGAGGTGCGTATATAAAATGTTAAGGAGGCTCTGCAGAGAGGGAAGGAAAAGCGGGGTCTCAGAGAGTACGAAAACTGTGCCTAGGGCAGTTTTCTTTTTTAATTTCTTTTTTTATGTATTCACTTTACATCTTATCATACAGATCTTTCACATGTTTGGTAAGAGTCACCCCAAGATACTTTATACTGTTTGTGGCTATTGTGAAGGGGGTCATTTCCCTAATTTCTTTCTCAGCCTGCTTATCCTTTGAGTATAGGAAGGCCACTGATTTGCTTGAGTTGATTTTATAACCTGCCACTTTGCTGAAGTTGTTTATCAGCTGTAGGAGCTCTCTAGTGGAGTTTTTTTGGGTCACTTAAGTAGACTACCATATCATCTGCAAATAGTGATAGTTTGACTTCCTCCTTTCCAATTTGTATCCCTTTGACCTCCTTATGCTGTCTAATTGCCCGAGCTAGTACCTCAAGTACAATATTGAAAAGATAAGGAGAAAGGGGGCGGCCCTGTCTAGTCCCTGATTTCAGTGGGATTGCTTCAAGTTTCTCTCCATTTAGTTTGATGTTGGCTACTGGTTTGCTGTATATTGCTTTTACTATGTTTAGGTATGGGCCTTGAATTCCTGTTCTTTCCAAGACTTTAAGCATGAAAGGATGCTGAATTTTGTCAAATGCTTTTTCAGCATCCAATGAAATGACCATGTGTTTTTTTTCTTTGAGTTTGTTTATGTAGTGGATTGTATTGATGGATTTCCTTATATTGAACCATCCCTGCATCCCCGGGATGAAGCCTACTTGATCATGGTGGATGATTGTTTTGATGTGTTCTTGGATTCGGTTGGCAAGAATTTTATTGAGTATTTTTGCATCGATGTTCATAAGGGAAATTGGTCTGAAGTTCTCTTTCTTTGTTGGACTTTTGTGGGGTTTTGGTCCCTTTCCAGGTCACAAGCTCCCACAACCCTTCCCCCATCCCCATTCCCTTCTCTAAGTGGATGGGGGCTCCCTGGGTGTCCCTGCCTACCCCTGGCACTTCAAGTCTCTACAAGGCTAGGTGCTTTCTTTCCTACTGAGGCTAGAAAAGGCAGCCCAGCTAGTAGAAAATATCTCACATACAGGCAACAGGTTCAGGACCCACATGAAGGCCAAGCTGCACATCTAGAACATATTGCACATATTGCAGAGGGGGTCTAGGTCCAGCCCGTGTGTGTTCTTTGGTTGGTGGTTCAGCCTCTGAGAGTCCCAAGAGTTCAGGCTAATTGGCTCTGTTGGTCTTCCTGTGGAGTTCCTATCCCCGCGCGCGCGCGCGCGCGCGCGCGCGCACACACACACACACACACACACATACTGTGATAAACAATTTTTTTGTTTTAAAAATTATTCATGCAGAAGCTGGGGAGATTACTCTCTTAAGAACACTTGCTGCTCTTCCAGAGGAACAGAGATCAGTTCCCAGCACCCATGTCAGGCAGCTTATAATGGCCTGAAATTTCATTTCCTAGGGATTCATATTCTCTCTCTCATTCTCCCTCACTCTCCCTCTCTCTCCCTCCCTCTCTCCCCCCCTCTCTCTCCCTCCCTCCCTCCCTCTCCCTCCCTCCCTCCCCCTTCTCTTTCTCTCTCTCTCTCTCTCTCTCTCTCTCTCTCTCTCTCTCTCTCTCACTCTCTCTCTCTCTCTTTCATCATGCAATGCAATTTATAGTTGAAAACCTACAAGAGTAAACATTTGGAGCCCTGTGATTCTCTGACCTTGTTCCTGAATCTTTCAGGACTCATTTTGGTGTATTTGGATATTCCTTCTGTCCTCCTCAATCCATTCCAACCTGCTGTTCTATTGGGACTTTTAATAAGGAAAGGACATGTCTGACAATCAGCAGGAGAAAAGGAGAACAAAAAAATCTTCAGCAGACCCTGACTTTACTTCCTGTTGCTTCCTATGGCTCCCACGTTTACCTCAGGAAAATCAAACCTTATAGAAGGGCTTTACTCCATCATTCTGGCATCCGTACATGATCCAAGAAAGGCCGCCAGGCACACTTGGCCCACAGCTACTCTGAGTCTTAGAAGAATGCCTATGATTCTCTTCCCAGAGCACTGGAGAATGGGAGACTGGAAAGAACAGCTTCAGGGCCATACTGCATTTGCCCCCTCTCTCATAGGAAAGCTGTCATCGGTCACTTTAACTTTGCTTCTGATCATATGTGCTCTGATGATCTACGGCTTTCTAACCACTTAGATCGTAGAAGATAAAGCCAATTCATATTGTGTAAGTAGAGTTGGTTTCTCAGTAATGGAACATTCTCCAACACACACAGGGCCTTTTAGAGGGAGAAAAGTCTTCATGCATGGGACAAGGTCAACCCCAAAGTATGCTTTTTGACTGTTTTTGTTTTCCTTCTTACTGAGTCTAAAAGTAATTCATTGTATCTTTAGCACTGCACCAGTCAGGCCTTGAACTTAGTGTCTTGCCTTGTGTATTTGACAGCTGCTTGCTATAAACTTCACATTTCTGGTACATTACAGCACCTTCCTTTATCCCTGAAGGAGCTGAGATAAACAAAAAGATGTAAATTATAATGGGTTGTTTCCTGCCAATCTGCATCGAAGGGAAAGTTTCTGAGTGTTCTAATCTAGCTGGAGGAGTGGCAGATCTGCTCTGCGGTGTGTTATGAGCTCTATTTCATCAACTGAAAAATCCATTTTGCTCCAAAATATGTCTACTATAAGCGTGTCACCATATTACCAGCTGAGAGATGATTTACTTTTTTAATTTTTTTCTTTTATTTTTTTCTTTTATCTTTTTTTGCAGGCTGATTTCAAGCTCTCTATGTAGCAGAGACTTGAGCTCCCAATTCTCCTGCCTCCTCCTCCCAAGCACCGAGATGGCAGGCATAAGCCACATCTGGCTCAGCTGACCCTTAAAAACCTGGAAATTCAAAATTTGCCCTCTTCACCTTGTCATCACTGAATTATATCCATGCAATTGATAAGAATATTACTTCCCATTCTCAATGCAGTGAGAAAAGACCAGATAAAAGCAAGAAAGGACTGCTTCTGACTCACAGCTTGAGGACATAGTCCACAAAGGTGGGGACGTTATGTCAACAAAATTTTGAGGCAGCTGGTCCCACTGCATCCACAATGAGAAATGAGAGAAACACAGTCCTCAGCTAGCTCTTTCCTTTGTATTTAGTCTGAAACCTCAACCTATGGAATAGAGCAGTTCAAATTTATGTTGATTCTTCCCTGAAATGGAAACGTAAGGGTTCTTTGGAAAGTCATGTGTCAGATGATGTTTTGCTGGGGCAAACATGTGAAGGAGTGTTGTGTTGAGGTGGCCACAGGTGAAAGGCCAAGGCAGACTCAGCAAATTCAGAGAACTAAAACTACATGGGGAAATTATTGAAGTGCATACTTTATTATAAAGTTAACAATATTTTTGATCTAGTTATCTTGCCCCCTTCCCAGTAATGAAAAGAATGCTAGGAACATAATGGGGAGTGTTCTAAAATTCTTAAATGACCAGACCAAATAAATCACAAGTGTATATTTGTATACTGTGCTCAACAGTTATAAGAAGACAACTTTGATCCTCCACACTGAGAAATTCATAGTGAAAGAACCATTCTCATCAGCTATCATGCAATATATGTTGCTCAACTATGTATGGTGCAAAGTCACTGACATTCTGGGACTGTTTCTGTTCCTAGGTATGGGGACATGTAGGACCCTTGCTCTTTCTGCTATCATACGGAATGAAGCTGGCTTTTCCAAAAATTACAACACACACACACACACACACACACACACATACACACACACAGGCATGCTTTATCAAAACCTTAGTTGTATACAACAGCTTCATATTTAATAATCATTCAGGCTACTATTAAAGCCTTAAACTCCTTGTGTTTCAAGTTCTTTTCTCCTTTGTGTATTAATTCATCTTTGAGCTACACATCCTTGATCTGACTTACTTCAAAACATTTCTCTTATTACCTTTGACTGTTTCACTCCATGTTACATGACCCTCTATTCTCCGTGCAGTGACTACTATGAATAGGATATGGCTAACCCTGACCCAAGGAACCTTTTAACTCTCTCAGGCTCCTCCTACAGTCCTGCTGTTTAACAAATAAGTCACTCAGCTCACTTCATTGTGATCATGTTCTGGTATTAATTAATGGATTCTAGTAACAGGAGGTTAATTGTTCCTTAATTCTTGCCTTCTGCCACAATATCTGAAGCTAGATGAACCAAGTTCCTTTAGACCTTCAGTTCATTGCATGTATTTACTATATACTTCTCCTAAAATCAAGTTCTTCATGATTGGACCTCAAATTTAAGAACTTCTAGATCTTCTACTGATTTTACATGCTTATTGGTGCACACAATTCCTTCTGCCCTGAGTCATTTACCAAATTCTAGAAACACATGACCAACATTTATTCCTTCCCCATTAAATTCCAATGAAAGACAACCAACAACTCATGAATACATATATATTTATTTAATTCATAATATAGCATTTTGGATGGGTTGGGATCTTTAGAGAAGGTAAGACTGTGTAATCCACAGATGCTCAGATTTCTGTTACTAGGAGAGACACTATTGGTCCAGAGCTCCCAGTGCAAACAAGCCTGGGGTAAAGCATTTGATAAAAAATAGTCCAACAATAGTCTAATAAATATTCTAGCCAATAACACAGCATATTTCTGAAGCTGGCAGACCACACCATAAAAGGCAGTTTTGCCTGACCTGATGGCAATAAACAAGTTGCCTGATCTGGCCAACTTGTAATACACAGCCAAATACAGCCCAATGGCTCTGAGGCTGGGATTGGCTTCAGGAGCTACAAATAAGTGTGGGAGTGGTTCATGTCTACCTGCCTCACATTTTCCATTCCTTGATAGAAGGGGTTCCAGCATCTAAGCTTGTTCAAAAGTCCATCCATGTACTGATCCATCCAGGAAGTCATATACAAATATGTAAACTGAGAGAATTCACCTAGAATGTTTGAGCTGAAAAGCATATATAAGTGATTTTTGTTACAATATGAACTTCACTGCATCCAAAGACACACAATGGCATTATATAATAAAAACACAGCCAGATGCAGTTACTCTTATAAGTAGCAAGAACATCAATGTGGCATTAAAATTTCTTTTGTAGTCTCAAAACAAGCTAAGCTTTAGTTTGTGCTTTCTTTAATAAGACAATATAAAAAGTGGAAACAAGCATAAATTGCAGACAGAAAATAATTTTCTAGGAGAAAAAGTTCTGAATAGTCAGACTGAGTAAAGCAACAACAACCATTTTTTACGGAATCATCTTTCTTGAAGATGTTAAATGGTCATGTTCCATTGTGCACCTGGCTTTAGCTAGGGTTAGCCCCTGGTCCCTTGCCAGTGTTCTATGAAAGTCTTAAGTTTACTGAAGTAAATATCTGGAACTCACCATAGCCCTCTGAGTGATTTGCCACCATTTTGTTTCTTGAAAGGCATTACGTGCCTCAGAAGTTAGCATTTCAGAGTCAAGCTTTATTGCTTCCCACAGACCCCATTTAATTTTTCAGTTTGTCCAGTAGGCTTAACTCTGCCTTTAATAAAAACTTAAATCTACCTCCAAAGAACAACATTCATTGAAGTTCATGAAAATATGAAATGTAACTGGTAGAATGATTCCACATGCTCCAAAGACAATTCTCCATGATAACTGCCAATCTGGAACAATTTTCATTTGTATGTATAAGCCCTGGTACATTTACAAAATAATATCAATACAGACTAAAGTAACCACCTTGCCCCCAAGAATAACAAATACCACAAATGGACATCACAGTCAAACAGAGCAATTTTGATTATTCATTTCTTCATTCATACAGTCTTTCAACAAACATTAGCCAGGCAACTACTTTGTTACAGACACTGTGCTGGGTATTAAATACACAACACTAAAAGCCACAGTCCTTACCCCCAAGGTAGTCTCATTCTAGGGAAAATTATTATTATACACTAAACTTTTGTGTGGTTCAGAATAACCTGAGAAGCTTGTCTCAAATATAACTTTCCTTATGTTCAGGTAATTTAATTAAGTGTTTCAGGGGCAGGGGCCAAGAATCAATTGTTTTTAAGGAACAAATCACTAACAATGCTTCTAAAATGGATCTTTAGAGGATGGCCACTCTTGCCACATTGTTGCTGGGTGGGGAGGGTGCTCAGCATGCCAGGGGAGGGCCACAAAGAGCCCCAAAAGCTGATTCTGGGGGTCACGAGTTAGCTGAGAAAAGATGGGATGAGGGAAGGAAGTGTAAGCTGCAGTCAAAAGGAGAAGGAGGAGCTAAAGCTTTGTCCGCAGGACTAACATGTAAAGGACACAAAAAGAAATGAATGCTGTTGGGAAAGAGATGAACGTTGGTGGCACACATAGTGAATGCCAGGCGCTGTGCTAGGCTAACTGATACACACTACCTTTTTACACCTTTACACCATAAACTGGGGATCATTTTACAGATTAGGAAATGGGTTTGGAGAAGTGTTTTCCTGAGGTCACACTGCTAGTTAAATGGCAGAGAAGCTAGGGCTATTTCAATCTCAAGACTGGGAGTTTTATCATACCACAAGCAAGCTACCAGCACTGTTGGTTTTTTTATTTTTTTATTTTTTTAAAGATTTATTTATTTATTATATGTACATACACTGTAGCTGTTTTCAGACACACCAGAAGAGGGCGTCTCATCTGTCTCATTACGGATGGTTGTGAGCCACCATGTGGTAGCTGGGATCTGAACTCAGGATCTTCGGAAGAGCAGTCAGTGCTCTTAATGCTGAGCCATCTCTCCAGCCCTGCACTGTTGTGTTTTACTAAGGTTGCTCATTTGTTGATGAGCTGTAAAGTTCATAAAATCTTTCAAGCCAAAGAAACTGACTTTGCTAGCTGGCATGTAAATCTGAGCCTTCCTTTTGTATTGGCATAGGCCTTTCTTTTTTTTGTGGTAGATAAGCAAACAATCTGTAAGGATCATTAGGTAAGATTTACTGAGTTATGTTGTCTCTTGTGCATAAGAGTGAGACATTTGACAGCAAGGACTGCATTTTAGTAGTATGTGCATTCTTGCAGCAGTAATGGGGCATCATTGAACAAATTAATAAATAAGAATCCACTATGCTAGCAGAATGAGGGGCTAACGTATGACACGGTATCAAGACTACATACAATCCAGGGAATGGCTACTACTATTTACACAGCAGTAATCATTTTACAAGTACCAAGGAGTAGATTTGGCTCCTGAAAGAAGGCTCTATTTCTCTGGCATTTCCAATTCATCTCTGCAACAGAACTGGTGAAATCACAGACTGTGAAGCTCAATTTCTATGATGAAAACTAGGATGGAATTTATGTTTTTATTTGTCGTGGAGGGGATGCAAGTGAATGAATAGTATAAACAAAATTCCAAAAATAATGAGTATTGAACCTATCGAGGAAAACAGCATTTCGGGAGTGCTTCATCTGAAAATATAAGTACATTTGTATGTATATAGTTGTTGAACCTGTACCACTCCATTCTTACTGTTCAAGTAAGGCGAGTTCTGAAGAAACTCCATTATGCAACTCTATTCTTAAGCCTAAGTCTAGTATCTTTGTATTTGAGAATAACAAAACTATATTTCTCTGAAATATTCTATGATAATTTTTAACAATTCAGATGAATCTCCTCCATTAAGTAATATCAATGAAATTATGCTGCACGAGACACTTCTCTACCAGAATCAATTTTCTATGTAGCATTAGCATCTCTTGTGCAATCTTGTCCCCAGATCTCTCCTCATCTAACCAAGAGCTCTTCTCACTTCCTGTGTCTTGATTGCATGTACATGAGACAAGAGGGAGGAAAGTATGGCTGGAAGGGAAGGAGAGCGAAATGCTGGCTAACTGTGATCTTTTACCTAGGGGTTAGGAATGGGCAGTGTCATTTATTTTCCTTTTCCATATATTTCTTATTTAAATGGGCAAATGAAGGTTTATTGTGTATACATAATAGACAAAATCATCTGTCAATTTGCTCATAAAATGAATTGTCATTTTATATATTACAAATGCACATATATGATGGTCTTAAAACACCTCAATCATTAGCTTATTAAAAAGTGACATGATAATTTGACACTGTGCAAAATCTACCTGGTCAAACTAGCCATTACTAGAAAGGCTAATTCCTAACAGTATCATTTATACTCCCAAATCACTGGGAATTTTAAATTCTCCAATGACAACAGAGATATTCTCTAAAATTCTTCCCTGGTGGCACGAACCCAGACTGTTCAAAGTAATTTGTTCTGAGTAAGTCAATACATGTATTCAAACATAAGTTTTAATGCCCCAAAATTAAATCTGCAATATCTAGTTATTTCGGGTGCTTCCAATGAACTTTAGTTTGTCTTTCATATATAGAGCTAATGGAGGCTTAAGAGGGGAAGTGCGGAACCCAAGAGCCAGTGACTTAACTTGTTCTCTTGACACTTAATGGCTACCTTTCATCCCTGACACATAAGGGGATTCTTGAGGCCTGCAGTTGCATTCCTGCCGCTCAGGATAATCAATAAAATCAGGGGCAGGCAAGCCAGACAGAATCATTAGGGATTTGTTCCAGATTGTGAATGTTGGACAAACTGGAAGAATAAAGGTAACATCAAAAGTATGAAGATGGAGAGAGTTAGCTGGGTCATAGAAAGACAGCATGTTGTTGTCATAATCCAGGAGGACACCTAGACGCTTCAACTGTGGGGGCACATCCACCAGCATTTCCTTGTTGTTATGTCGCACCACGAAGTTACTGTTGCAGCGAGAGAAGACCCAGGAAGAGGCATTCTTGCCAATCCACTCATTCTTTGGAGCTGATTTGTAGGCAATACCAATTGCATACCTATGACAGTAGAGAAGACAGAAAAATGTTTATGAATGATAGGAGTTGTGCTAGACATTGTTTAGGGTCTAGGAGTGACTCACTATGTGCTTCTTCCTTAAAGTGTTTATACTTGCATGCAGAATGCTAATATAATCAGAGCTTGTAAAGCTAGCAATTAGAATGATACAGCACTTCCCATTTCCTAGTCCAGTATATTTTCTAAAATTTTATCTTTTAAAAACTGGCAAAATTTTCTAGGAATACACTTCTTATCAAATATCTCTTATCCTTGACTTCTAAGTATTTTCCTTATGCTGTTCAATTAAATCTCCTAAGAACCCGAAAGCAGAGAGGATGAAAGGAAGAAATTCCCACTTACCATGTTGAAGAACCCATGACCACCTCCCAGTAGTGGCAGCCACTGTCAATGAATATATTTCCTGCTGCCCCATAACACCCTGTGCCACTAAATCTCTCCGGCGTGTGGCTCTTCTTCAGCGAGCTCTCATCCTTCTCCATTTGTAACCCGTCATTGGAGATCTTCAACTTCTTGTGAGTCATTTTAGGATCTAGTTTAAATGGTTGGCCTGAAAAAAATAAAGTAAAAGAAAGGGGGGAAAAAACCCATGACGAAACATTTACAAACAGTATCTTTCCCCTCCAGGACCTCCTTTAACAGAAGCTCCCCAATATGATGATGTAGGTGGGCTGCAGTTTGAACCATATTATGAAAGCAAGCAAGAGTGTCAATTTGCAACTAAGAAGTCATCCTCCCATAGAATAGCCTTCATGCATTATTTTCCCCACTCTGTGAAAAGTGTGGGTATCTCATGTTGCTGGAAGTCATGTTCCAAGCATGGAGGAGAAAGTGTACCCATCGTGTATTATGATAGAAAAAGGGACCAGTCAAAGTCTCACATCCTCAAATGTGAGAGCTTTAGACAGCCCTCATCCTAGATCCTCATTCCATCATTGGAGATCTTCACCTTCTTAGCAGTCATTTTGGGATCTAGTTTAAACTATTGGCCTGAGAAACATAACAGAATGTTTTGTTTCCACAAGTGGGTTGGGGTTTAGGTAGAATTTTAAGGAGTGTTTCAATGTTTGTGGTAGGAAAGCCTCTGTGCTAATGAGGCAATTGCTCACAAAAACAAAAGAAAAGAAAAGAAAACTGAGAACTCAGCAACAGGAGATGTTTGCTTTGTTGTAACTGGAGTGCACATATAATTAGGCAACTTTGTTCGAGTAGCTACTCCATCATCAATGATGAAAGATAGTATGTGCTTCATTACAGAGACATTTATGACCATATGACAAAAACACTGTCCCGTGACCCCGAATGCTGGTTATTGAAAGAGCTTTAATGTGTGATATGCCTCTGTGATAGACACTGTGTGTTTATACCACATCCATTTCTTATTTTTTTTCCCTCTCTCACTCAGTCTCCCAGCCTCCCTTTCTGTTAGGAACAGCTAATACGAACAAAACTGAAGTCAAGCAGATTGGAAGAAAATTCTGATTAAGGTACGTTTTCTTGATTAAAAGAAGATTGCCAATGTTTTCCCTTCTTCTTCCTGTCTTGAAGGGAAATATGACAGCCGAGGTGGCACTGGCCATCTCATGGCCTTGTGGCTGAACATAAAGGAGCTCAAAGCTTTCATGAGGTCCCAGAGCTGCTATACTAGCCATGAGCAGGCTGCCTTCAAACTTTTTACAATCTGTGACAGGAAGTTAAAAAAAGACAAACCAAACAAAAACCACTATTCACTTAAACTACTTGGAAATCCTTGCTAAAACTGTCGGTTTTGATCAAGAGCACTCCTAAAAAGATGGCTTCTCTGTGGTAGAGCTTTGCTAGATCATCATAAGTAATACTCTTTAACTCAATTTTCTCCCAAGCATGGGAGACAGGGATGGAAGGCAGAGAAAAACCCTTCCCTAACCTCAGTCCAAGCCACAAGCTATGCTAGATATGTCTTAGTCCATGAATAGCCACGGCACCAACAAATCCTTTAAAGCACAAACTAAAACAATAATGCCCCTCTACTCAGAGCCACTGCTCTGAGAGTCTACTCAGGCCAACTGCCCTCCTTGATACAGAGAGGAAAAGGAGTCTTTACTCCAGGAATGACCACAACTTACTGTTTGTTTTTAGTCTGGTGGGTTCGCTGTTCCGGCTGCCTGCTTGATTTATGGCTTTCACAATAAAGATGTAGCGGGTCCCACTCTGCAGTCCGTGAACTGTGTAATGGTTCTGCTTAATATTGGGCACAATCATCCAGCTATCCACGGAATTGTACAGGCCTGGGAAGTGGGGGAAGACAAAAGCATCAGCCAACAGGTAAAAATAGTCAGGATTTAAAAAAAAATACACTGAAAATCAATTATAACCCACCCAAGTGAATTCATTTTCTTTTGAGCCTTGAAAGGTATAATGAGATGAACTGGCATTTATAATTCCACTAATTATATTTTTCCAGGTACTTAAGACTTGTGCCAGGCTTCTGGCATCTAGCAACCTCTGAAAAAAGCTAGGGTGTATTGTTTTTATGCCAAAGAACACACAAAATGGTCAGTATTCCAAACAGTAGAATATCCTCACAGTTATGGACTATCTGGATCTTTACCACTAAAATCTGTTTCTGTGTGAACTGAGTCTGGCCTTGGATGGAAGGAAAAATTCCTGTACACGGAGCTCAGTATTATGAAAACTAAGAACAGAAAGGATACCTGGACATGAATTTCCTTCATCTTTCTGAGTAAATAATAATGCAAGTAAAGTGACTTGTCGGTGGTCATACATGAAGCTTTTACCTTTTTATCCTATTCCAGTGATATGTGCACTGCATCCCTGTGCAGGTGTGAAGGACAGTGTGCCTTTGTCCCTTTATAACAGTGAGAATTTCTGAGCGATATTACTCTGCCTTTCCACCTTATCTTCACCCTTCCTTTCCAAATTTGCTGGACTTCAAAAGAAGCCAAGATGGCATAACAAACAAAGTAGTGTAGAATCTTCTTGCTCTGATAGGATGTTGTGTTTGTTTGGTTTTTTTTTTTTTTTTTTTGGTTTTTTGTTTTACTTTTGCTTTGTTTTGTTTTTGGTTCTTTTTTGGTTGTTGTTTTGTTTTTTCTACCTCTTCCTGACTCAGTCCCCATCCCATATTCTTAGATCACATGGTCCAGAATTTTATTATTACCCAAAAGGTTTTTCTTTCTGCCCAAGCAAGGAAAAGGACCTCAAGAATACTTTTGCTTTTGAAAATAATCTTGAGATTACAGATATAGTGACTTAAACAGGATGAAATATATTTAATTAAAAGTAAGTATTTGGCTAGTGTTTGGTAAAATGAATAATGATACTCTGATGGGTTTTTCTATTTTCTTTTTGGCTTCTCTCTTCTGTTATCTGTTTCTCAGTTGGTTTAACATTTTAAAAATACAATTCTACTTGAAGATGGGAAGGAAAGGGCATGGAAAATGAGGACCAATTTAAAATTTAAGTTACTGTTGTAGAGTTTTAATGAAGAATTGGGTGAGATTGGAAATTAGAAATAGGTATTGTGAATATTTTACAAGGGATCTGATCAAGCAATTCATAACTAACTCAAAGTATGCCGAAAAGACCTAAATTAATACTAAAAATTGAGACATGATTTGAGCATGCTGGTATATACCTGTAATCCCAGCACCTCAGAGGTAGAGGCAGAAGGATCAGGCTTTCATGGTCAGCCTTGACTATAGAGCAACTTCCAAGCTCAGCCAAGGCTATCTCAAAACATCAAACAACAACCAAACAAACAAACAAAAATCGTAATGAGGGAATAAAAAGATGTACTATAGAAATAGGAGACAGAATTGATTGAGGGGGCTGGAGACATGGCTCTTCTACAGGTTTAATTCCCACAACTGCCTGTCAGTCCAGTTCCAGGAGATCTCACTCTTTAACACCAATGCACATAAAACACAATTAAATAAATTAAAAAAAGAATTGATTGAGGTATTATGTGACTCTTGTCTTTTTGTGAAAAAAGGATAAGGGCCAAAACAAAACTTTTCCTTAACTGTACACCATTGGACAGTATGGGCAACAAATCACAGCAAAATCTTTATCACAAAGAAGAAACCAGTCTCTCAAAAAAAATTTTAAAATAAAAGCTACAAATACTCTACATGTGAAGTACTATGAAGCTGTAAAAAAAGATGGAGGATGTTCTCTATGACCTGGTGGGGAATGATTTCCAGGAAATACTGTCAACTGAAAAAGTCTAATTACAAAAGATCGTATATATTCTATAGTATTTTTGGATTCCCAAAAAACTATAACAAGTGTAGCGATAACCAAGATGATAACAAAGTTAGTCACTTACAAAGGATGAAGGTGGAAGGAAAAGGGAAAAGGGACAGCAGAGAAAAGGAAATTTCCCTGAGTACACTTTTTTGCCTATTTCCCTTTTAAGAAAACTTTCATTAAAATAAGTGCAAAACCTAAAACTATATCAATAAATTCTAATTTCACATTCAAAAATTACATAGAATTCAAAAGGTTAAAATTAAATTAATAAAAAGGGGGGAAAGATGCAAACAAACAAATTAAAGCCACTACATTTTAAAGGACGAATGACCACGAAACATACAGAAGAGGGAAGAACTGTTAAGTACTCCTCCATGCAACTACATACTCAACTCCTGAGCAAATCAATTCTGAAAATATTTTAGACGTATTACAGGGTTGAGCAAATACACATTCATGTTCCTACCATGGAGGAAAGAACATGCATATGGAATGAGCGGAGGCAAGAAAGAACTTGTGGACATGAATTAGAAGTGGGTGGTCTTAATATGTCTGCATGCTGTCTGGCTGCAGTTCCCTCCTATTTCAAACTTTCCCTCCAGGAGAAATCCAGAGTCTCATGAGACTCAGGAGATAAACAAGACATCACATGTCTAGGAAAGTGGAATGGTACTTGGAAGATTCTCTAGCCTCCTGCCCTCACCCTGGCAGTTCTATAAAAGGAGTAAACAAGTGCTAAGGGAGGAGACTTAGAGCAGCCAAGGTGTGGAGGACAGGCCACCTGGGAACTGCCTGCAAGCTGTGCTCAGAGCTCCAGGCTAGCAAATTTCCAAAGCCATAAGGCATTTTTGAGCCATCCCTGTTTTTTCTAAGTCACCTTTTACCCATACCCTTATTATTTACTCCAATAAAAATTCATTGGTTCAGCAAGTTGGACGTTGGGGCAATCATTTCTTTGGTCTATTGTGGATTCCCTTTCTGGGGTGAGTATTGTGTGTGTGTGTGTGTGTGTGTGTGTATTGTGGCTCCTCAGGAAAAGCTTCTCACAGAGCACTGTATGACTTCTAAATATGTACAATTAGCCCTCCTTTATCTGTGCATTCTGCATTCAATGACTCAACCAACTACAGATTTTAATGTGTTTTTAAAAAAGATTTATTTTTATTTTGTGGATATTTTGCCTACATGTATATATGAGCACCAAGTATATGGAGTATCCACAGAGTCTAGAAGAGAGTGTCAAATCCCCTGGAACCTGAGTGATAGATTGTTATAAGCTGCCATGTGAATGCTGGGAAATGAATCTAGGTCACAGTAAAAAACAGCTAGTACTCTTAATCACTGAGACTTCTCTCCAGACCCTCAAAATTACAGATTTAAAGATTTGAGACAGGACCTTACCATATAACCCAGGCTGGCCTGAAATTTCCTATATAGGCTAGGCTGTCCTTCGATTCATAATCCTTCAATGTTAACAATATGATAACTATTTACAGGATTTATATTTTACTAGACAGTATGAACAGTCTAGAAATGATTTAACATATAGTGGAAGACGGGTATAGGTTTTATGCAAATATTACACCATTTTATGTAGGGATCTGAGCATTTACAGATTCTGGTATCCTCAGGAGGTCATGTAACCAATCCCACATGAATACTAACAGGCACGTAGATGCTTTCATATTTGCATATAGATGTACACATATGTAGAGAATGCGCATGAGTATATGTGGTGTTTTGAATGAGAATGTCCCTACAGGCTCAGAAGCATGAATACTTGGTCCCCAGTTGGTGTCACTGTCTGGATAGGTTTAGGAGGTGTAGTCTGGAGAATGTATGTCACTGGGGCTTTTACAAAGCTATGTGCCGTTCAGATTTCACTCTCTTGGCTTCCTGTTTATAGGTCAAGATATGAAGTATCAGCCTGATATCAGCCTGCTGCCATACTTGAGCTATGCCATCAGACTCTAAGCCACTGGAGCCATAAGCCAAAATAAACTCTTTGTAAGTTGCTTGGTCATGGTATATTATCATAAGAATAGAGAAGTAACAATTTAGTATATTCCGCACAAGTATGCATGTGTATGTGTGTGTGTGTGTGTGTGTATTTGTATACAACTAAGGTTTTTAGTTTCTAATATCACTGTCCTACTAAAACTAACCTGGGCTCCTGGGAAAATAACTGATTTTGAACAGGATAAAGTGAAAATAATTTGGACAGGATAAAGTGAAAATGAGTCTGCAATATTTTTTGTTAGGCCAAAAAAACAAACAAAATGCTCACAAAAAGGACAGGAAAATATCACACAATCCCTAGAAATACCTTGAAAGGCTCTCACTGGCAAAATCTGGGACATTTACACAAGAAAAATGAAGGTACTAAAGAATCCTAAATCTTTGATGAAAATGGATCCATGAGTCTCTCCTGATGAATAAATAAAAAAGATGAAATAGGGAGAGGAGGCTCTTGCTACACAGAATATCGAGTGACAATTTGTAAGTGTGGAAGAGTCCTCAGCTGGGAAACAGTCGTGTCATAATCATCATCTAAAGACTAGATAGGACAAACAGCATCAGTTGATGCTCAGTCAGGGGTAAGGGGGGGTGAGACAGCGTGGAGGAAGATGCAGGATATTTTGTATGATTTTAAAGCACCACCATACAGATTGCTTTTGGTAGTGAAAGAAAAAACACTGAAGTACATAATTTAAAAGGTGAGGGAACATAGTGAGAAGATGAGCAAAATTAGCATCAATAATGGAGTGTAAATGGTTATTGTGTACCTCAGGATATGATATCCTAAGAAGTATACTGTTGTTCTTATATTCCATCACATATGCACTATTCCAGCCAGAAATGCAAATAACTGAATGAATATGACTTGACTATAACTGTGAGGAAATATCAGATGAACCTAAATTAAGAAAAAGTATAAGAAGCAACAGGGTTGGTCACTGTTTTATATGTCAAAAAACTCAAAGACAAAGAAGGATTGAGGAAGTCTTCTGAGATAAAAGGACACCAAATATATGATAATTAAATCCTACGTTATAAAGGTCAATGCTGGACTCTATATATCATAATCAATATTACTGAATTAATTGTCAAACCTGGAATGCATGTGGGAAGTTATGTAAGAGAATTATATGGCTGTTAACTTTTTTGAGTCAAGAGTCCCATTAAGCAGCTCTGGCTGGCCTTGAACTCACGAAGATCCACAAGCCTCTGATACTAAATTTCTAAAAGTCAACAGATGTGTAAAGGATTAGGGAACACTGGAAAAGAGGAAGCAGGAATAATGTAAGAGCAGAAGGTAGCAAGCAGAGGCAGGGCTTGCTATATTCTGGGCAAGACTCAGCCAGTGTAATCAGAACTCACAGTAGGTGTGGAAGCTTGCACTGAATCTGCATAAGAATGGGCCCTTCAGAGTTCAGGGTTCTGTAACAACAGTTCTAGGAGCTTTCATATCTTCTTCTGGCCTTACAAATACCAGGGATGCAAATGGTGCACATACATACATTCAGACTAACACTCACATACATAGACATAAATAATTGAGAAGCAAAGAATGAGTCTGTGGCCAGTCTGGCATGGATGGAGAAGGGGTTCAGGAACCTTACCCTTCCCTGATAAACTATTAGATAATAATAGATTCAGGGAGAGAAGTAATCACTGCCTTAAGTTATATACCTTATAGTGTCTCCACTAGGTTGCAGTGGCCAGTTCCAATATAATGGTCACAGACAGCCCTGGTTAAACTAAATGGATCACAAACCAAAAGCAAAAGTTAAGATTCTGGGAAAGGCCCTCATCAGGATAAGGGGACCTGATAGAGATGTGAAAGAAGGGAGGGAGATGGGAAGAGAGGAATCAGAATACTCTTGTTCACACGTGTGAAACTGTTAAATACGAAAATAATCAAATTTAAAGGACATATTCTTAGGAAATACTGAAAAATTTAGGGGTAAACAGAGGTGATGTATGCAAATTGTTTTTAAATGGTTCTGAAAATACAGAGGTAATGGTAATAGATGAAAAATAAAATATCAACAGAAGGCAAATATGGATTAAAAAGTGAAGAGTGTTCTTTGTACTAGTATTGTAATTTTTATTTTAAAATCATTCTTGTGTGTGTGTGTGTGTGTGTGTGTGTGTGTAAGCAAGAGAACTCTCCTGGGTGTCATTCTTCAGGCACTGTCTATTATTTTTTCCTGATATAGAGTCTTTCAATGGTTTGGAATGAATCAAATGGGCTAAATTATCTGGCCAGCAAGTCTGGGACCTCCCCATCTCTACCTTGTCAGCACTGGAATGATAAGTTTGTAGTGCTACCATGCTGAGATGTATTTACATAAGTTTTGGGGGACTAAACTCAGGTTCTCACACTTTACCCACTGAATTATCTCCCCAGCTACTAGTCCTAAGATTAAAATGGTGAATATATGATTCTGTGGGTATCAATAAGACTTGGTGCAATGGAATCTACATGTGAATTATGGAAATAAAAATACACTTCATATTCAATGAAAAACGCCAAAATATGGAAATGTAAGAGACTGAGTGAATGTGTGTGATGGAGACAACTGCATTACTGAAAAGATAAATTGATAAAGTTCTATCTTTGTGGCAATGTGCTACAGACTGCCTGACTAGACAAACATTCTGTCCAATGATTTTGTAATGCCAAGGAAAACACTGAACCAAAAGGATCTGTTGGAATTCTCCTTCAGCTAAGGTTATGGCCTGGAACCTTACTGACTGTGATCATTTTACATTGAGGAGAGGTGGTAGGAAGGCTTGGAATCAAGGGGGGAAAGTCTGGATGGGGAGGGAGAGCTACCTCTTTTGACTTAGCTTCAACCCACAAGAAAGATATTTTTTGGCCAGATATAGTGACCTATGCGTGTACTCTGGGAGATCCTATGAGTTACAGGTGAGTCAGGGTTACATAGCAAAACCCTGCCTCAACAAAAAAGAAAACAAAAGAAAAATAAGAGGAGGGGGAGGAGGAGGAAGAGAGGGAAGAAAGGAAGGAAGGAAGGATGAATGAAAGGAAGGAAGGCGAGTAGGGAGGGAGGGAGGGAGAAAGGGAGAAAGGAAGGAAGAAAGGAATTTCTAGATAATGACAACGTGAAAATGTTTCAAAAGAAAGTAACTGTCAACACTGGAGTTCAGTCAGCCTTGGCAGGCCTGACTGGCTGATAAGACCACAATTCTGAATCAGCATTAATATTTCTTTCTAGTAAAATTGTTGCACATTGCCTTCAATCCCAGTACTCAGGGAGCAGAGGCAAGGGAATCTGTGAATTCCAGGTCAGTTTGGTCCACACAGTGAGTTCCAGGCTGGTTAGGGCTACAGAGGAAGGACTCATCTAAAAACAAATTACTCATTGTAGTCTGAATCCTTGCTGCAAGGCTTTGCTTTTTGTCATAGCCTATTAGACTTTTCTGTCAGTGTTTGAAAGCACAGCAGTCAGGCTGAGAGGAAAAACAAATGTAGGGAAAAATAGAAACAGCTCAAAGAGGATCCGGGCACGACTTGATGCAGAATCAATATGACAAGACAAAAATGTCATAAGCAGAAAGTCAAAAGTGTGGAGTTTGAACTGTGTGGAGACAGAACTCATCATACATAGGAATCTGTTAATTACAGGCTCGGTAACATTCCATAATCAATTTGGCTGCCAAGAAAAGTACAGAACAAGAGGGCAGAAGCTTGTGGACAAGAAATAGAACCCATTGACTGGGAACGCACTTGAGTTGGTTCAGGGCTTGCCTAGCGCGAAGAAAGCCCTAGATTCAATCTCCATCACTACATAAAACTGGAAAGGCCATACATGCCTATAATTCCAGCACTCAGGTAGTGGTGACAGAAAACTCAGAAATTCAAGGTCACTCTCTACTACACAGGAAACTGAAGGCCAGCCTGACCTACTAGAAAACCTGCCTCAGAGGAGAAAAAAATTTAAAAGATATCCTTTGGGGAAATAAAACACTTTCAGAGTCCTTACACTCGCTTTTGACACAATGCATGTTTTAAAAGCACTTTGACCAACAGGAGACTGTCCATAAAACAAATCTCATGATGATAACAGCTCCGAAAAGCAGACTGAGGAGCAACTGGGAGAACTAAGAAGGTTGAGTCATTAAAATAAGGAAATTTAGTAGTACCATATGAGTTACCTAAAATACCTGAGCAAGTGGTATGTGAGTAAGGCACAATGTTCGTTAATGAGGCACAGAACGCTTAATTAAGAAACCTCGAGCCTGAAGTCTGACAGTCACAGGTTGCGATCTCAATCCCATCCTTTTGGAGTTCTGTGTCCTTGGGAAACTAACTTAACATCAGCACCAATTTCTCAAATAAAAATTGAATCAATACAGTCCCTGAAGGCTAAGAGCACGTGAAGACTAAATGGGAGAAGAGACGTGCAAATGGCAGGGAGGAATGCACACACAGCTTACTTTTGTCCTTGTTATTTACAAAGAGAAACAGGCCTCCTCTACAGAAGCACTGGAGATCATTTATAGCTGTCCAGCAATCAAATGGACTGCTTTCATGAAAATGAACATTTCCTCACTAGCGACATTCAAGCAGAGACATTTACTTGTAAGTAGAAGAGAAGATTAGATCCTCTAAGGCCATTCCAGAGCTAAGATGCTTATAACCTTGTCATTAGTAGCAACTCCTCTAGGCCTTCAATTACAAAGGACTCTGGAGCTTTGAAAACAGAGGTGACCATTGTTTGGTTTGTCAGATCTTGAACCTGTTCTCAACTTCTGGGAAATGATTATTCTTCCCCATCATGACATTAAAGGACAGTTCCTCTCTTTGATACTGGCTTCCAGAATGTATAGTTTAGAAGAAGAAACTTACAGTAAGGCCTTAGGGCTTGTGACCTCTGATCTGAAGAAATGCCCAGGCACAATGGCCACTTGAGCCAAGGGGCTTACACTGGAGCTGCAGGGCCAAGTGTTGTTTTTTTTAAAAAAAATATGTTACTCCTAAACGCCCCCTCATCTCGCTACCCCGGCAATGTTTTTTAAAAAGGCAAAAACTAAATCAAACAAACAAAAAACACAGAAGTCTGCCCAAGAATTTTCACCAACTAGAAAAAGAAAGCCCATGAGAAGGGTTTATTTGAATGACAACTATTCATGCCGGTCTGTGAAGATAGCCGTAAATGCAAAGTACAAATGTAAAGAAAATATTATTTTGCATCTTTGCCAATGCAACTGCTGGAATTCAGCTTTGATTATGCTTGGATTCCATCCTCCCCCCTCCCCCAACCCACTGCCCAGTGAAGTGAAGGGAACCTTTCTGCCCAAATCCTACTGACTACAGCCAATCAGTTAAGTTCCTACTGTGCCTGGTCTTGTGCCACTTCACTAGGAGGTGAAAGCATCCTCACATGTAGGCTGATACAGCCTTTCAAATGTCTTTAACTTTGTGACCCACTAATATTGCATTGTGGTTTTTTTTTTGTTGTTTTATAAACAGGCCTTGAAATTACAATTCTATCGGTTCAACTTCCTGCATGTTGGGATTATGAGCATGAACCACTGTATGCTTTTATATTTACTGGATTTATTTGTGGAAATGCAGAAGTAACAAAGAGAAGAATGACGGGGCAGAAGACTGATACATGCTCATGGACACAAATAGAATAAAGGAAGCAATGGTCTTTGAATGGTAGTTTATTGTATCATGATACATGAAGCGGAAGGAGAGAGAGAGAGAGAGAGAGAGAGAGAGACAGAGACAGAGACAGAGACAGAGAGATTGAGAGAGATTTACTCACATGGAATGGTGGTGACTTAGCTACCCAGGAACAAATATTAAGCAGCACTTTGAGTCAACGGATTGGTATAGATTGAAGAACAGCTACAGATTGCATAATCATTAGGGACAATCCCAGTGTCTACCCAGCAAGAAAATACACAACTTGCTTATCAGCCATCAGTAATGTTTTACAATGCCCTGGGGAGCTTGCACTGTCTATGAAAGTCTATACTAAACAACCTCACATGTCTTACAAACACTTGCCTCGTGGCGCACCGGCCAATCTTGAGCAGCTTACTGCTTCCTTACATTTCCTTATCTCTGGCCACAGGCCCCAACTACACCATGACTTACTGATGAAGTTAGCCTGGCCAGTGAATATGGTGTACTGAAGCTCATAGGAGCTGATGCTGAACTCGTCGTCTGAGATCCAGTGGACTGTAATGGTGTCATGGGAAGCAGTACAGAGTTCTTCTCGGATAGATGGTGGGTTTGGAGCTGAAAAGGAAAAATGAAGAAAATGGTAAGGAAATACTTTGTCTTGTCAGAAGCAGTAGGAGTTTTTGTTTCTTGTATTTTTTTTTTCAGTCATGGGGATGAAGCCGATGCTAGACAAGCACAGTACTATGGAGCTATATCCATAACTCTGAAGAAATGTTCTTAATAGACAACAACCATGACACCTCAGCTCCCCACACACACATTTGTGACAAATATATAAGACTAAGTCATTGTAACGATTTCTCCCAGTTTCTAGGATGCCTGTAAAAACACACATATAGATAGCAAAGCAAAATACTGTTTTCTCGTTACAGGGACTTCAACCTGCCTGTTTTTATTTCAAAATAATTTTTCCTCTGCATTTGACAGTATTTAAACTGCAAATTAATAAGAATCTGCCACTGTAAAATAGGCATGATAGTTACCATATAGATTTGTTATGATGAATAATGATACAAAATTAATTTACAGTGTATGGAATGAAGCAGATAAATAATAGCTGAATTGATATAATAACAATAGAGCTATAAACAACAAAGTCATTGTGTAGAGATTTTTCTCAAGAAATGACCATCCTGTAATCCTGAAAGTAGGCAGCCTTCTGAACAAGCTGGCATTACCCTTTACTATCTTTTTTCTTCATGGATATTTATTAGTCTTTATTTCAGTCAGCCTAACAATTGTAGGCTGTCACCTCTGACAGCTACTTGTTATGTGAAAAATGTGTCTGGAAAACTAATCCTGAGTCCTAACAGCTCAGGGGAATCATGTGAAGCATTATAAGAAATACAGTTGATTTTTTTTTTTGATAAAGCACTTTTTTTTGCTGCTATTGAAGACTGAACTATATGCAACAATGGTCAAGATGTCTACTAATGAGCCCCAGCCAGAAGTCCACTTTTCTATTACATGAACTAAAGCCTGTTTATTAAAGGTCCATGTGGTCTACAATCGTACCACCTCAAACATTCCTAATCTTGTATGGAAAACTACATGTTTTAGAAGAGGCTAATTTTTTTTTTTTTACATTATGCCAAATAGTTTCCTTTTCAGTTTACATTAAACAGAAAGGGTACAGAAGGGAAAAATAACTACAATGGGGAGGAAAGCACAGCTCTTCCACACCTGTTAAATAGTCTAGCCCCTCCAATAGTTTCTTTTCTCTAGAAAAATCTAAAGCAAAGTTTTCAAAGGCATCATTAAAATTGATGTCTGGAATCAGAACTTGCGAAGATGCAGTTGCCATAGCGACCCTGAAATAAAAAAAAAAGACATCAATATACATCAAAATAGGCTTGCAACCTTCATCCAGTGTTTGATTTCTGGTTTAACGAGGTAAAAATAAATCACTTGTAAGTGAAAATACCATATCACTGCCTTTCCAACGGAAACAGTTTCCATTTTAATCGTAAGGAACCAATTAAGAGTTATACCATATTTATACACATATGTTCGCCCCTCAAACACACTCCCCCATCCTGTCTTAATTTTGAGAAGTAAATACAGGATTTTTTCCCCTCTGCATCATTTTCCATCTGGCAGGCAGCATCAAAGTAGACCTCTGCTGGCTTAGTAAGAGCAGTTTAAGATTGCTTTTCTATGTCCTTTTTGTTTCATGCTAACAAACCAACATGTTGAGTTAGTGTCTCCCCATTAATACTATTCATTATTTGATGTTTTAAAATATTTACATTTGATTGTCTAGTTCTCTAATCGCATAATAGTGTGATAATTATGTCTGCAACTAAGCGTTTCTTTCTTGTTTATGTATTTATTTGAAATAGGGTTTCACATATCCCAGGCTAGCCTTGAACTTGCTATACAGTCATACTGAAATCCTGTTTGCCATACTTCTATCTCCTGAGGGCCAGAAAGATGGACATGTGCCACACATGTCCCATTTAGGAGGTGCTGGGGATTCAACCTAAGGCTCTGTGTAGGCTAGGCAAACACTACTGAATTACATCTTTAGGATCAACTGTCCAGCTAACTTTAAGAGATACAAAAATAGGGCTATTTTACCTCCTATATCTTTTTCTATGGTTCCTAAAACAATGTTGAAGACATAGTGAATAAATATATGTTGAATGAGTAACCGAATGACTTACAAAAACAATATAATACTAACATGTATGGTATGTTTAGTATATATAAGGCACTGTACATGAAAATGAAAATTTTACATAAATGATCTAATTTTCTCCTTACCACAAGGTTATGTAGTAGAAGTGATTTCCTTTTTCTAAGTGAGGAAGCTAAGTAGGCTGCCAAGATCACACTTGATAGTCAAAGTCAAATTTTAATTGACGCCATGTTTGATCTTAAACTCTGTTTCCATAACTATATATGCTATTCCTAATTTTAAGTATACATGTTATGCATGTCAGCAATTCTTATGATCCAATGATTAATCAGACTTATCTCGGGAAGTTTTTACAAAAATATTCAGGTCTTAGTCCTGTATCAGACCTTCTGACTCAATAAAGAGCCAATAAAGTTCCTTGCATACAGATGGCAAGATGGAAGGAAACAGTACCTTGTGGACACTGTGGAGGGTCTCGTGGACAGGGGAAACATGGAGTAGAGTAAAATCAGAACAGCAATTTTTATACTGAGCCATTTGTAAGGCAATGAGCAACTGGGCAAATACATACTCTGCTGCATATTTACAAACAATAGCTTTTGACTATTTCTGAAACCATAGATGTTTCTGGAATAGACTGCATGACAGTAAACAGAAATGAGGGGTTAATTCCATATGACTGTTACAGATTTTTATTTTTGGTTTTGCTTAATTTTGTTTTAACAGAATCTGGCATACTTTAGGCAGGTCTTCCCCTTCCTATGTAGCTGAGGAAGGCCTTGAACTTGTGATCCTCTTCTAATACCTCCTTAGAACTGAGATTAAAGGTGTACCACTAGATGTACAGCACAAAACAATCTTAAGGTTTCACATTGAACAGTATTTGATTTCTAGTATCTGATAAATAATAATCTTAATGTTAAGTCAGAAAACTGGTCAAATTTGTTCCCAGCCTTACCAAGCTTCCTTGGTTACTTATCTACTTATCCATGCATGCATCTACACAAATATTATTAAGCAAAGATAATGTACGCCCACAGTGTGCTCCATTCTACGGGTATTCAAGGAAACAAGTTTGCTCTGATTCCTGTGTTCCATGAGCTCACAGGTCATAGGGAATAGAGACATTAAATGGGCAATGCAGGGAGGGTATGGGAAACACAAGTCATCTAACAGGAACATAGGACCAAGGACAAAGAAACTTGTCCCTAGACAAGTTTCTGTTTTATTTTGGTTTTGCTTTGGTTTGGTTTTGGGTGTTTGTTTAGTTGTTTGTTGCCTTAGCTCTCCCAGAACTCTGTAGGCCAGCCTGGCCTTGAACTCAGATGAGATCCATCTATCTCTGCCTCTCCAGTACTGAGATTAAAGGTATGCACTACTGTGCCTGGCTGGAAGCTACTCTTTTTCTTTTTTACTAGATATATTCTTTATTTACATTTCAAATGATTTTCCCTTTCCTGGATCCTCCCTCCCCAAAAGTCCCATAAGCCCTCTTCCCTCCCCCTGTTCCCCCATCCACCCCTTCCCGTTTCCCTGTCCTGGTATTCCCCTACACTGCTGCACAGAGTCTTTCAAGGACCAGGGGCCTCTCCTTTCTTCTTCTTGGGCATCATTTGATATGTGAATTGTGTCTTGGGTGTTCCAAGCTTCTTGGCTAAGATCCACTCATACCATGTGTGTTTTTGTGACTGGGTCACCTCACTTAAGCCATGACCTACATGATGATCAGTTAACAAAGGCTTAAAAGGTAGTGAATGAGGCAGAATCATGTGGAATGTTATATGCTGTGTTTTTAACTTGAACCTTTAACCTAAGAATAAGAATAGGGGCCACTGGAGCAACTTGGGTAAAGAAATAGTGTGCATAAAGGTACTTTAACAACAGTTTGAAAGCTGAAGTGGAAGAAGTGAGTGTGAGCTTCTCAAGCGAGAATGCCTTAGCAGTACACTTTTTAAGTCACTTGGGAATAAGCAGTAAGCGAGCTGGTAATGAGGCAGGATAGCAGGACAGAGAAATTAGGGACTGCCTTTTTATAAGTCATTAGCAGTTAAGGAATCTCACAATAACCACCGCATCTGCAATGAAAGGCACATCTTAACACACCTGTGCGACCTGTGGACCCCTGGTTTTACCTGATCAGATTGAAATCTTATCCAAGGCTCCTACAGAGCCATTCCATTCTCTTCCCTATCAAAATGAAGAGAAGAGACAGAGGAGGGGTGTTCCCTTTGAAACACTTTGAAGTATATAATTTCAAAAGCCTCTAAAATCTTATATCGAGCTACCGCTAAGGCATTCAAGGGGGATTGCCACATGTGAAGCTCGCCCCTGCTCTCGGGTGCATTGCATCCTGTCCCTGAGCACTTTTCTTCTATTAACAACCCCCCCCAAGCCCAAATCTATGTCAAACACTCTTCCTAATAAACTCCAATTCTGCTTCATTCTGACTCAGTCTGAAATTCTGCTTGCAGTCAAGAACCCTGGCTTCACTTGAGTGCAGGTCTCTGAAAAGGACTCGGGCCGCTGTGCCTTGTCTCCTGCCAGAGTCCGACTGTCTGTGACAAGCATAAGAGTGTAAACCAAACTGAAAAAGGAATAGAGGACTTAATAAGCAGTCACAAATCCCCAGGTTGAGTCCACTGACTTACTGTCCACATACACAGACACACACACACACACACACACACAGTTCATTCAAAAATCATGAAAACAATGGCGTCATGAGATGGGCAATGAGTACAGGTGCCCCACTGCCTGAGCTGGCTCCCCAGACCCCACGTAGTGAAAGGACACAATCAGTTCTCATGAGTTGTTTCCTGACCTCACACGTGCAAGTCCACACACATACCCACAGGGAGACACAAATAAACAAGTAATAAATAAATAAACAAATAAATAAATGTAAAAATTAAGTAACAACAGCAGCAACATGAAAACAAGCCAGATGTGTTGCATACCTGCAATTCCAGAACTCAAGCAGCTGAATTTCCACAAATTTGAAGCCAGCATGGACTACAAGGGGTGTTCTAGGTCAGTCAAAACCTGGAGCTTTTTTTTAAAAGTTTACTGGAAGCCAGACAATTCCAGAAAACCTTCTGTCTCCATACACCTCAGAGTTGGAGTTCCAAGGCATGGGTAGGGCATTTAGCTTGTGTAGGTGGTGGGATCTGAGCTCTAGTCACCATGATTACACAGCAAGTGCTCTTACCTGCCAAATGATACCACTGGGCCCCCCTCACAAAATTCTTGAAAAGCAAATAAGTGACTTGCATGTAGTGATAACTATAAATGCACTTAGCATACCATATGTAACCTAATTCTCCAACGTTGGATACTGAAATGTGTGTGTGTGTGCGCGCGCGCGTGTGTGAAAAATTCCATAAGCCATTAAAACAGAAGTTTTTCAATGATATGAGAAATTCTGTGATATATTAATCTGAATGCCATCTATAAAAGAGTATACAACATTATCTTCCATTTGTGATATCTGTGTGTACACATGTGTGTGTGTGTTTGTGTGCCTTATAATACTATATTCCTAAATGTTAGCGGTGACTGGAAGATAAGACTGTGTTAAAAATGAGAACTGGGTGCTGGACCTCTCTGTAGTCTGTGTTTCTACATTAGCATCTCACTGCAATCTTTCAAAGCCTTTATAATCATGGAGATTATAGAAAGTATTGAAGTATTGAAGGACTATATCTTTCCCACATAACATTTCATTTTATCTGAAGCGGTGGTACCTTAATACAATACAATGAATAAGGATGGTGATGAATTTCAGATTCTGTGAGAGAGCAGAGGAAAAGTATTTACATTGGGTAGATGATTTTCAAGTGGCATCACCTAAATATCCATCTATCCCATGCACTTGAGCCCATAAAAAGATTTACATAGAGATTTGGCAATCATCAACATAGCAGTTGATTGTAATTAAATGGTAATTGAAGCCTTAAAGGCTAATGGATTTGTAAGGAAAACTGTGTGGGGAGAGAGGAGACTTTCCTAATACTGAATCAGGAAGAACAGTATTATTAAGGAAATAGATCATGGAAGACCTGTTCTCAATAGCAGACAGAGACATGGGGGAGGGAGAGAAGGAAAGAGAGATGGAGGAGGGAGGAAAGGAGGGTGAGGGAGAGAAAGAGTGGGGGAAAAAGGAAATCAAAGTAAAGGACACAGGTAATGGCAATTTTTATGAGACAAAACAGGAAGATGGCAAGTAAAAGTGGTCAGTAGGGACACATGCGACTGAGATAGCAATAAGATTAAAGGGAAAGATGAAACAAAAGAGCATCTTTTATATTTAGTAACTAGGTCTTCTTCTGGTGACCTTGAAAAAAAAACCCACTTTCAATAATGTGAAGACGGGAGACAACATTTCAGAGGCCTGCAGACTAAGGACAGTTAAATATAGTGGTTTAGATCTATATTTCATCTCTGCTTTCCTAAAATCGCACTGGAAAGAAAGAAAAAAGGATAAAAATGACCTAAACCCACAAAGACAAAGAGAAAGAAACAAATAGATGCCAACGACTAAGAGATTATCCACAAATGTTTGGAAACTAGAAAAGGACAGATGTGCAGTAACCAACAACAGAGCAGAGAAAGCTGGATTGGAAAGCCAACAACATCAAGCTGATTTAGTGACACAAAGTTGAAAGTTTGCATGAAGAATAACTAGAACCCCGGATCCACTCCAACAGCCTGCCCTTTCCTCAGCCTGGCAGGAGATGTGAGGTTTGCTTCGGCAGAATTTTGACATCTTACTAAAAAAGAAAAAAAAATGTCTGGAAAGTCTCAGTCTTCCCTGCTTGGCTCCTAGGATGCTGACAACTGTGCTTCTAAGCGTGTCCCTCCTCCCCCGCCCCCTACATAGTCACACCCCCTACCAGAGAGTGCAGGATTTCTTCCCAGGAAAAGAGACTCAAAAAGAAAACACCTACAGTACTGACAGTTGAGATCCCACAATAAAAATCTAGCACTCCATTTGATAATTCTACAGTGAAGTTCACCAAGCGATAAATTGCCCCGCCCCCTCACAGCTTCTCAGTACCTTTCAGTGCTAACGTTTAAAAGGAAGTCAAAAGCTTACCAGGTCTTCATGGAAGTACAGAAAGTAATATAATGAGCCTGGCAGGAGAGGAGCTACTCTACAGGTACTTGGGCCTCTCCCTTCAGCTATCAAAGGACTGAAATAAGGAACTGCAAAGACTTATCATTTCCCCAGAAATCCCATGCTGGGTCCCAAACACAGGAGACACTTGCCTCCTAGAACAATATTTCACACAGTTCTGATACCTTAACATATGTATATTTCCTGACTTCCATTTCATCTCTTCTATAACATTATTACACTTGACTAGAAAAGACTGAAATTAGCTAAAAAGCTTTCCTTGGTTCAGCTAAACTGGTAATAAATTAATTTTCATTTATCAACAACTTGTCTCCTAAAGTCTTTTTAAAGGAGGCATATTTATGAATCCAAGTACCTATAGCAGAGGAAAACACTTCGAGAAAACAGGACTTCTAAAGAAACAAGCAAATAGTTTATGTACACAAAATAAGATTAGAATGTTAAGAAAGAAACAAAGATCAAGAAGTCTCTGCTCTGATGAGGGTTAACAGATGCATTGGTCTATGAGCATAGCAATAAATCACTGGGAGTCATTTTAATTCTATCCCATTTAGCACAATAGTAAAAGGTTATCTCCAAGAGATTATGACTTATCTAACCACATGTTCTTGACCTCATAAATGATTCCAGTTATGGCTCCTAATCTCAGGAAGCAGGCCTTTGATCAAAACCAGAGTGACTGGTTATAGCCACAGCACTTGTACCACTAGTGCACCCGGAGGTACATCCTGCTCACCCAATCCTTAGTGTACCTCCCAGAGTTCACAGTCGGCTGAGATAGATGATGACTTTTCTCCTCTGGTAGTTTATACAGTACTTTCCAACATTTTGGAGATTATCCAGGAGGGATGATGCTTTCAAGCCAGTACCTGCTTCATTTCTCCCCGTTTCATGACTCAAGTATGTGGTCTCTTCAGCAATAAATTCTTACCACCAAGTTTTGAAGGGTAACCAAAAGTAATGGCAATAATCTGTAATGTTATCTATGAGATCCCATTGACCTAGTGTGTGCGTGTGTGTGTGTGTGTGTGTGTGTGTGTGTGTGTGTGTGTTTTAAAACATATGTTTTGTATATATGTATGTATATGTATATATGCTTCTACAGTAGGTTTCCATACAGTGTTTTCTAACAGTAGATAGCAAGTAACCAACACAGAGACCCACAAGTGGCTAACATGCAAAAAATTAGACTACAAACTTATCATTCCCAAGTGGGATGCCTATATCATGTTCCTCTCCTCAAAGCTCATGGATCTTCAAGGAAGTGTAGGCATACAAATTTTAAGAGTCTGGAGTACTGAAGGACTTTAAAGAACTGTTTTTCTGGGCACAACAGGGCTCCTGCACATATGAACTCATAGCATTTCTGACATCACGCATAAGACATGTGTTAGCTTAATACAGACAAAAATCTCAGAATGGAAAAAGGAAGATAGGCATGAAGTCCCACCCCTAGCTGAGGAGGTATTTGCATTTGATAGCTGCTGAGAAAGGGCCTGTCAGTTTTCTTTAACTTTGTAACCCCCTGTCGATCAACTCCATCTCAAAGCAGGCCTTATGTCCAAGACTAACTGGGTAGCACAAACTGTACAGGATGGGTTAACACAAAGAACGCAACACTGAGTACCTAAGGAGGTGGAGGTGACTATGAGAAAAGCTTGGAGAGGGTGATCAATACAGTGTATGAAATTCTCAAAGAATCAATAGAATGTTTTTTTTAAAGGAAAGTCTCTTGTAAATAAAAATACAAATGCTAAATTTTAATTTTAATAAAAGATAGACAGAAAACTAAGAAAGCCAAGGGTGGCAGTTTGTACCCATAATCTTAGCACTTGGAAGGCTGAGGCAGGAGTACTGCTCAGCATTTGGTGACAGTTTGGGTTAGAGAGTAAGTTCTATGTCAAAAGGGCAAAAATTGAGAGCCTGTCTCAAAGAGACAGGATGTTGTATCCTTGCTCATATTTGGAAATGTTTTTCCTGCTCTTTCCCTCTAACAATTTCACTGTCACAGGTCTTGAAGATAAGATTTATTCAAGGTGAGAGGTGTGGGTCTAGTTTCATCCATCTACAGTGGATACCCAGTTTTCCAATCACCATTTGTTGAAAAGATTGCTTTTTCACCTCAACATGTACTTTTGGTGTCTTTGTTAAACATCCAGTAGGTCCAATTGTGTGGTTTTATACCTGAATTTTTTATTCTAATTTCATTAATTTATATTTCTGTTTTGTTAGTCAGGAATCATGTTATTAGTTATTTTAGTTAATATGGCTCTGTAGTACGACTTGACCAGTTACTCAGGAAATAATGTGAAGAGTAAATAAATGGGATCTCATGGAATTAAAAGGAAATTGTATAGCAATGGAAAGAGTTAAATGAGTGAAGAGATAGCCAACAGAATAGGAGAAAATCTTTGCTAGCTTTTTATCTATCAGAGGGTTAATATCTAGAATATCTTCAGAACCCACATTAAAAACAAGCCAGCCAGATATGGTAGCACACACTTTCAAGTGCTGGAAAGGCAGATTGGTAGATCCCTGAGGCTCACTGTCCAGATAACCTAACCTACTTGATGAATTCCAGGCCAGTGCCTAGAGCATGTCTCAAAAAACAAAGTGGATGGAGACTGAGGAATGGCTCCTAAGGTTGTCCCCTGTTTGCCACATGCACACACACAAAATTGTGACTGGGAAAACACATGTTCACCTTCATAATACATGCATCAAATCCAAATATAGATGAAATGCAAGCAGCCAATAATCATGAAAACTTCACCAGCTATCAAAAAGTGCAAATAAAAACTAATCTGTGACTCTATCTTACCCATCAGAATGGTAACCACTTAAAAATAATAAATTCTGGCCAGGATGCGGATAAAAGAAAACCCTTATATACTCACAGTGGGAATGTAAACTAGTAAATCACTATGGAAATCAATATGGAGGTAACTCAAGAAGTAAAAATAGTTATAACCCAGCTAAAACACTCCTGGCTATTTACCCAAAAGATTCCAAGTCACCATAACACACACATTCTTATACATTAATGTGTATTACAGCACTATTCATAATATCTTCTAGAACCAACCTAACCTACTTACTCTGGTCAGTACTTTTCACTCAGTACTGTGATTCATCCTTGGTTGTGCGAATTTTCTCTACCATAGTTCTGAAAGTCAAATAAAGGCATGAAAAAAGTAGAGATGGTTGGGCTGATTCAGGTATAGGATTTTGTCGGGGTTATTAGTTAAAGGGCAATGGGAAAGGGGTTTAGGGAAATATAATAGCTGAAGTAGTAAGTCATATAGCTCAAATAAACTTAGAACCAAGTAGAGATGGGTCACTTGTAGGAACTAGGGAAGAAAATGACTCAAGACTTAGAGGTCTTAATAAAGATGTATTTGAATTAAAAAGAGGTTGTGGTTAGAAAAATTGCTGCTTTAGTTTATGACTGTGATTTTGAGTGGTGATGATGATGATGATGATGATGATGATGATGATGATGTGGCCTAGGAAGTGAGTGATGGTGTGGATATGAGTTGGGAGTCTCTGGGGAAGACAACAGAGAAGGGGAATGTCTATGTAAGCATATTACATGGGTTAGTTGTCCAAGTGAACTCACTCAAAATGACGACAGTACCAAGAGGAAGGTCATGAGCTTAAAATAAGTCTTCAATGAATGAGAAGGGAATATGTAAAGAATATCATATCTGGACTAATGGTCTACTGTAGCTCCTTGACTAACTGGTGACTAACTGAGTAATGATTTACTTTACCCTGGGCCAATAGGTAGATTATTAATGATCCATGAGTTCTCTGATATTCTGCAACAAGGGTCATGATGTTATGAACCTTGTCAAAAGACAAAGAAATTAAATAAAAGCCAAAGAATACTCCTCTAAGGAATTTATGCAAGGAAAAGCTAAACGCAAACAACAAAAATTGTCCATACATCCATACACATACGAACAACAATAAATGAACTCAATGTTTTTGGGGAAAAAAAGAAAGAAAAGAAAAAGAGAGGGGGAGGGAGGGAAGGAGAGAGGAAGGAAGGAAGGAAGGAAGGAAGGAAGGAAGGAAGGAAGGAAGAAAGAAAGAAAGAAAGAAAGAAAGAAAGAAAGAAAGAAAGAAAGAAAGAAAGAAAGAAAGAAAGAAAGAAAGAAAGAAAAGAAAGAAAGAAAGAAAGAAAGAAAGAAAGAAAGAAAGAAAGAAAGAAAGAAAGAAAGAAAGAAAGAAAGAGAGAGAAAGATCACATGAAGGGGGAGGAAAAATAGCGTTGGGGATAGGAGAGGAACTGGAGGCAAGAGAGGTAGGTAAAATGGATTTCAAAAAATAAAAACATACATAGGCTTAGGAAAGGCACATCCTATCAGTGTAACCTGGAGTTTGTCTTCCCACACACCATGACTATCACAGATTGCTCAAGACCTAGCAGGGAGCTCAAGGCAGGAGCTCAAGCCCTGTGTTTGGCTATGCATTAAACGAGCTGGCAGGAAGAAAAGACAGAAAAAGGGGTCCAGAAATCTGCAGGGTAATTTGTCACTAAGGCTCAATAATTACCTAGCTGGTAAAAATCTTCAGGTGGCAGCTACTACACAATGCCTGAAGAGAATTAAGTGACATTATGCCAGCCCCTTTGCACAAGAGCAGGCATTTCAAAAGAACATAAGGGGCACACATACCTCTCAGCAATATTTTTTGCAGACTGCAGAAAGCGTGCTTGGTCATTTTCCTTTAGGATATGCTCAGCTTGGTTGATGAGGACTGTTGACCGCTCAAGACACTGGCGGCAATTAGCAACCTGCTGTGCCAACTTTCTCAGTTTCATAACCTTAAGAGAATTGGTAAGAGAAAAGATGACATAAAACATACTGCGCTTAATTAAAAACAATAAAAACAACATGAAGGAGATCCGCTGCAGTGATTCTAAAAATAAGGGTAATTAATATCCCATGACCCCTGAACCAGCTGTTCACCTTCTCACCCTGCCTGCTAAGTCTCTTGTCCAATGTATAACCTGATCACTTACATTGCATTCAGCCACCTACCCTGTTATCTACATCCTCTTTGATTTAATAACATTGTTCTGACTGAAAAGCGATGCATGTTAATTATAGAAAAATTTAAATACAAATATAAAAAGCAATTCTACTACCTAGAAATCACTATTGTTTATAGTTTATTGGCATTATATTTTGCACACATTGAACAAAAGTACCTCATTTTTATTTATGAGTAGCTATATTCACATGTATATATTTCACCTATATACCTACCATGATGTATTTTTGAAAACTTCAGTTCATTGTTGGATGCAACCATTCAGTATGACACAAAATACTGGTCCTCAAATGAGGTACTTATAACTTTACACATTGTGCCCATAATATGGGCTTATAATCATTATCCTTTACCAGCAGCCTAAATGCATACAGCAGCTGCATGGAGAATTTCACCTGATGTCTTTGACTCTTACTTTTTAGCTCCCTGTTTAAAAATCTACCATTCAGCTGGGTGTTGGTGCATGCCTTTAATCCCAGCACTCTGCAAGCAGAGGCAGAGCTCTGTGAGTTTGAGTGCAGCCTGGTCTACAAATAGAGTTCCAGGACAGCCAGGACTATTACAAAGAGAAACCTTGACTCAAAAACAAAACAAAAAATAAAAAACAAACAAAAAAAAAGAAAGAAACAAAGAAACAAAGAATGAATGAATCTTCAGTTCTTTGGCTTTCTCTCTATTTCATCTATTATATCTAATAAGTTGAATAAGGTCATTTTCTCTCTAGCAATTATTATGCTTTTCCTTTCCATGTGTTCTATCATTAGGCTGGTTTATATCTTCCATGACTCCTACCAGAAATCACTTTATGTCTTCAAGTTTTCCTGGCTTCAGTACCATCATGTTCTGAGCTACCCCACATACCTCTACTATTATCAGAATGCGTCCTTTAACAAAATCACAATAGTGTCCAACACTTTTTGTAAGTGGGTCACATTTCTTCTGTAAGCCAGACCCATGTTTCTACCATCTTTGGTTTTATTACCTTAAAAATATGGAGGAGAAGAAGCTAGAGAGATAGTTCAGTGGTTAAGAGTAACA
Organism: Apodemus sylvaticus; assembly: GCF_947179515.1. NCBI lineage: Eukaryota > Metazoa > Chordata > Mammalia > Rodentia > Muridae > Apodemus > Apodemus sylvaticus. The sequence continues at coordinate 102,378,049 of NC_067495.1, read as the reverse complement.
ATTTCTTTTCAAGAGCACCACATGCCAGCTCACAACTGGCTATAACTCCAGCCCCAAGGGATCCAATGGCCTCTTCTGGCTTCCAAGAACACTGTATGCACATGGTACACAGACATACATCCAGGCAAAACACCCATACATACAAAAAAAACCCAAAACATGCTAAAGTAAATCACCCAAATCATAAGTAAATGATCGTATGCACACACATACACACACACACACACACACACACACACACACACACACACGTAACCAACATCCAGGCCAACATCCAGGCCCAGGTATAGAATGTTTGCATCACCCAGAGCTGCTGCCATCATTTTTTGTTTATCAGATTCATAGCCAAGGCCAAACATTACTTCTTGGTATCTCTCCCTATGACCTCATTTCCTTTTGGTTTTATTATTCAGTTTCAAACTGTCATCATCAGGGATGAACTCTGACTTCTGTGAAAAGTCACTGCACCTTGGCTTCATGGAAGTACTGTGATTTACCTTTGTCTCTTTGATTTTGACAGCAATCATTTGTTTCCTCTGCTGGATGATCTCTACCAACTCGTCACATTCTTCCATAAGTTTTGCCTCATGCATAGCAGTATTCACCTGCCAAGAAAGTCCAAAGTATTACACAATGATTATTGCCTTTGTCCCCTGCTGGCTCTAAAAGGTTCGGACTGACAGCTAAACATGCACTTCTTCCATACCTCCCTCGATAAGATCCACTCCTAGAAGAAGAGTAGAGATGATGATATTAATGATGCAAAGGCATTGAAGCACCACAGATAGGAAGCTCTCCAGGCCTCTGGTAGGTCATGATGGTTAATGGAAGGCTGGGCAGAAGGACAGATGAGATGGGGGCATGTTTTTCCCACTGTGCAAATCCCTTTACTCCATCAACCTGTCCTCCTGTGGTTCTTTCAAAAAGAAGGCAAGAAGATTCATGTATCTCAAGGAAAGAAGAGCCTTTTCCACAGGCACAATGATATTAAGATTACAGTGCAATAACATATTTCTGTCTTAAAAGGTTTTCAGTTTTCTGATTTTAAATATGTGAATGTGCAGAGAGATTTTACATTAAACATATGAATGTGTAGAGTTTTTTCACATAGTTGTCATAATGTTTTACTCATATTTCTTGGCTTAGAGAAAAAAATTCTATTCAATATCTAAATACTTTTCCTATTTTGAGATGCTGTCTCTACATCAAAATATCTCTGCCACAAAGTCAGGATGGAGTTGAATAAAAAGCCACTATTCATTGTCTTTCCACGGACAGACTTCTTGACCTCCTTTCCTCAACTACTAGTGATACTGGTTAGTCCAAAGTCCTCAGGAGGTGCTAAAAAGGATGCAGGAGATCATGGGATTCCTCAGATATAATGTGGAAAGAAGAGATGAGGAGCTAACATCTTTGAAGCACTCAACATGCCATGAACTACTGTGTAGTTCATGTATTAAATTATCATTTTATCATTATAACTTTTTAATCTAGAAGCCATTTTTCTCACTTCACAAATGTAGAAACTGAGGCTTTGAGAATTTTAGTAACTTGTTCTGTATCATAATGTTAATTAAGTACTAAGAGCCATATTTCAAATTGAGGTTTGTTAAATGAATCCCTGGGCTGGCCTAGGAGGAACATCGGCAGGTTCACTTCCATTTCAGCAGCACATGGAGCAGTAACCCAGAGAAGAACAATTATCCCAAGAGTCTAGTCAAGGACCACTTGAGCAGAGCTCTAGAAAGCTGAGATACAGACAATGGTTTTCTTGAGAGCATCAAAACTTAAGGAGCTAGATGTGTTGTATTAGCTGGGGAGGAGGGGCTGGCACTGTCAGTCACTCTCTTCCAAAGATTCCTCTACAAAATCCAATTTCAGAAAAATATCTGCCCCTGGACTCTGTTATCTCCTCTTTCCTTATGGTCCCTGCTAGATATTTTAAACAGTTTTATTACTCATTTTAGAATTCGATATAATGTATTTTGATCATATTCACCCTTAACTACTTCACTTAATTCCTCTGAGATCCACCTCTACCATCCTCAACTTCCTGTTCTCTTTTCCAAAACTTAAAAAAAAAGTCCATTGAGTTCAATTTTTGCTGCTTGTATACTCCTGGGCGTGGAGCCATCCACTGGAGCACGGTGAACTTACCACCGGCCACATCTTTATGAAAAAGTCACTCTTCCTTTCTGAGAAGCCATTATCTGAACATCATTCCTCAGTTCCTGCTGTATAGGTTTCTATTTCTTTCATAAAGATTTTTTTTTAAAAAATTACATGCATGAGTGTTTTCCTTCATGTGTATATGTGTACCATGAGTGTGCCTGATGCTTTCAGAGATTAGAAGACAATGACAGTTCCTCTGGTACTAGAGCTATGGATGGTTGTGAGCCACCATATAGCATCTGGTGACTGAAGTGAGTTCTCTGCAAGAGCAGACAGTACTCTTAACCATTGAACTATCTATCTAGCCCTAATTTATATTTATCTAAGCAAAATGTTTACTACTTAATAGCAATCTTACTTTTCTTTATTACTCCTTTCAGGGGGAATGCAATAATGGCAGCGTTTATTTATTCTAAATGAACAGTCCCTCTGGCCCTTCTCCATGGTTGTTTTGCCTCAGACTCCTTTCCCTTTCCCTAAGTTAGCTCTACTTTCCCAAGGTGGACATCTTATCATCTTAAGGAACTCTCATTCCTCTGAGAATGAGAGCTACCTAGCTCTCCCAGGGTCAGTGCTTAGAGATCTGGAAACACAGACATTTCCCATTAGATTTCTTCTTCAGGCACCTACTGGTATAGCAGAGAATGGCCCCGTGCCTTGTTACTTGTCATTTAGTTCTTGGGCTAACCTTTGCAGAACACTCATGGTATGCCAGGGACCACTGTCATCAATTATATTTATTGCCTTTCAATCCCCCAAACAATCTCTTGTGGAAGGTATCAGTATTTCCATTCAACAGATAAGAAAACACAATCCCAGAGAGATTAAGTGACTTGCTGAAGTCTACACAATTAAGAGTGATAGAAGCAAAACTAGCTCCAGAGGGTTCCACTCAGAAGGTGCATTTTTAACAATTACACATCCTTCCTCTGAGGTCCACTATAACAACACCTGTGTTTGGTTTCTAATAATCATCATCCCTTTTGTACTACCCATCTTTATTCTGACATCCTTTTTTCTTTAATCATTTTAGAAGTCTTATTGTTTCCCTGATATGCCATGAATTTGCTTGTGCAATACTTTTTCCTGAAATTATCCTTTTATTTGGCAGGGCATGTCCTCATTGATCAAGCAAACTTCTATCTGTCTTCCAAGGCAAACTCTGCAATCATCCCTTCTTTACCTTTTCTTCATCAGTAACTATACAGTCACTCTCCTACTTACATTTACATAACACTTTCCAAATAATTCAGTAATATTGCTTGCTATTTCCTATTACTGCAATTGTATCAGGGAGTCTTTCCCACTTAAACAGGAAGTCTGGAGGCAGAGATTGTGCTTTGTCTATCTCCAGACTAGTGAATGATGCATCCTAGACATTATGTCAGTATCTGTTGGAAAGAACTGAATGATAATCCTAAAAAAAGTAACTTCTACTGCTCATTTGATATGTCCAATTGTTTCTCTGTTAGTATAAATTCTGTATATGATATCTAATAATGAAATTATTTTTCCTTCATGTCTACTATCCACTTTTGATTTACTCGCTTTTATCAACAATGTTATTACAATAAATTAGATTTTGTATCTGTTTTGAAAAAAGCTTTTTCTTTATTTTAATTTTGATATTTTACTACAATTACATAATTTCCTCTTCCCTTTGCTTCCCTCCTACCTCTCTCATACATTCACTCCCTACTTGCCTTCAAATCCATGGCTTCTTTTTTTCATTGTTTTTTTGTTTTTTGTTTTTTGGGTTTTTTTTGTATTTTTCAAGACAGGGTTCTCTGTGTAGGCCTGGTTGTCCCGGAGCTCACTCTGTAGACAAGGCTGTCCTTGAACTCAGAAAGCCACCTGCCTCTGCATCCCAGAGTGCTAGGATTAAAGGTGTGCACCACCACCGCCCAGCTCATTAATTGTTGTTACATGCTGGAGTGTGTGTGTGTGTGTGTGTGTGTGTGTGTGTGTGTGTGTTCCTAAATACGATATGCTCAATCAGTATTTTATTTTCAGGGTGGACAATTTGGTATTAGATAAGCAACTGATGCGTACTTCCCTGGGAAAGACTATTTCTCCCAATCTCAGAGTTCCTTAGTTGCCTGTACTTCTTTGTGTAGGGTTGAGGCCTCATAGTCTTCTCTCTCATTTACCTTAGGGAGTCATGTTGGTAAGACTTTATGTAGCATCTGAGATTACTAGAAACACTCTCAAAGCAAGCATGTCCCTAATATTCCATGTAGATTCTCAATAGTCCCAAAGCCCTTCTTTATTGTCATCTGGACCTCCCTAATGTTCCTCTAGTAATAAAATGAGGATCTGAGCCAAGTTGCCAATACATTGATTCCTTTATGACCCTTTGCACATTTTTCAAAAGGCCTCTTTTACTGAATTCTCTGTTCTCAAAGTAATTCTTTCTCCAGGCAGAACCATAACTCTTTCTTTGCCTTCTTCATCAAACATTTATTAAGCATCTTTTTGTAAGATGCATTATGCAAGGCCTTGTCTTCAAACACTTAGCAATCTAGATGAAGGATAGTGTGTGTGTGTGTGTGTGTGTGAGAGAGAGAGAGAGAGAGAGAGAGAGAGAGAGAGAGAGAGAGAGATCAAGGAAGCGTAAGATAAGTACCAACTGAGTCACGCCACCTATAAGCACAGAAACTGAAAGAAAATAAGGCACTCTCAGTGAGGAAGTGGGAAACAAGCCAGAATCAGATGAGCCTTGTATTAAACATGAAAGGAGTTGGAGATTTCAAAGTTAAGAAGGAAGAAATTTAAAATCAAACAAGGTTTGAATGAGATTCCATGACAAGAACTTTATTCTTTATGATATTCTTGAAAATATTTATTTTTTAAGGCTTATTTTTTATGTACACATATGTGACTGTGTCTGTACATGCACATTGGTGATCCGGATACACATAAAGGCCAGAAGTGAATGTAGGAGTCTCTGGAACTGGTGTCCCGGGTAGTTATGAGCTTTCTGACATGAATGCTTAGGAACTAAACTCCAGTCTTCTAAAGAGAAATAAGCTATCCTAACCACTGAGGCATCTCTCCATCAAATATTTTTGAGGGGAAGGGTAAGTAAGATAATGGATATCCTCAGTTAACTTTTCTTAATGAAGAAGAAGCAGCATTGGGTCAGATGGGCTAACAACAAACTTAAGGATGATTTAGGAAGTTGTTAGGATGTGAGCAGAACAAGTCAAACCTGAGAAACAATCTCAAGATGGTTAGCATTATTGTGACTGTGTTTAGAATCACCAAGGAAACAGAGCTCTCCTTGTGTCTATGAGAGTGTCTGTAGAAAGCTTAGCTAAAGGAAGGAAAACTCACCCTGCGTGTGGGCAGCACCCCGCCATGGTCTGGAGTCTTAGACTAGATTAAAGAACACAGTGAGCTGCTTCCTGACTGAAGACAGTCTGAGCAGCTGTCCTATTCTGGCTGCCCTTCCTTCTCTCCAACCACCAACCACAATCAATCAACCTTCCTGTACTTAAATAGCTTTTGCCAGGTATTTTGTCACAGTAATGAGGAACATAACTAATATCCTTTTTGCTCAAAAATCTTCAATTAAACAACAAGCTCCCCAAGAAGAGATTTTCCACTGTGTTGTTCCTTCCACTGTGCCTGGCACAATGCCTTATACAAAATGATTACTTACAGAACATTTGCTGATAGAATTAGTCCAGTAATATACAAACACATGTATGTATATATGTATGTATGTCTGTATGTATGTATGCCATAGTAGATATATTTTGTTGAGAAAATTTAGGTTGAATTGAGGAACCTAGGATGGGGAAGGATTGAGAGCCATTGCATAAAAAAAACCCAAGCAGAGCAGAAAGTTGGCTGAAGAGGCAGAATTCCAAATCAAGGCTAAAGCAATGACATTAAAATGTTTCCATGTCAAGAAGCAGCCCAGAAGAGCAAAGTCTTGAAATGTTTTCTGAACAGGAAAAACTCCAGGGAAAATCTGTCTTCATGATGTGAATAAAACAACTCAAATTGCTTGGAAGACATTTGAAAGGCCAGTGTTTTGTTTGCAGTTTTATTTAAATATACAGTAAGGTTATTTCAGTTACATTTTAACTCCTAGTTTAAAATAAGTCAGGTTGTCTCATTAAATGTCTTTGGCAGATAAGTTGGTCTGTGGAAGACTCCAGTTCTTTATTTGAACTTTGTTTCCAGTTAGTGGGCTTGGCTAAATGATTTTATATAAATTTAAACTAAATTTTATGTATAAAAATGTATCCTTGAAGATACCAGTGGGGTAATTCTGCAAACCTGTTTGTGTGAATTTACCTACCTCAAAGAACCTTTGGGGAGCATTCTATGATACTGAAGACAAAGTATCTTAGCCTCACTTTTTCAAAGACTAAGTACTAGGTACCCAGGCCACCCTGGCAAGTTCCCAGGTCTTATTGGTTCCATGTTGTTTAATTTTCTTCTCAATTGCAGCAAGAACTTGACTTGCATATTGTTTTCCAACTGTGCACCACTCCTCTTTTTAGAGTGGTGAGGATTAAATCTAAGGCCTCATAGGTGCTAAGCAAACACTCTACTGCTGAGAATGCCCCAGCTCTAAGACTAATTGTAAAGTAAGGTCTGCTCTTGTCAACCCTTCCCTAGTACAAATTCACAGGTCCTTTGTTGAGAGGACTTTTACGGATAGTCACTGAAAAGAAACAAATACAAGAGGTATTCACAAATGTCATAGGTTTCAAAGATCTTTTTAAAGTAAATAGTTATTTTGGCAAGGGCTTAAATTCTGTATTGGAATGTAAGTGGCCTAGACCCTTAGCTCCTTTCAGAGATGTTGTATTAACTACTTTCCTTAGTGCTCCTGCCGTACACTTGACAAAAGCGACTTAAGGAAGGAAGAGCTTACTTTGGCTCACAATTCCAATGTACATCACTGCAGGGGCAGGGATGGCAGCAGGTAGACCTTGAGACAGCTAGTTACATTCAGTGGGCAATCTGAAACCAAGAATGGTAAGTGCCGGTGCTCAGCGGGGGTTCTCCTTTTTTATTTGCTCTAAGACTCCACATAGATCCCTCCCACAGTTAGAGTGGATCTTCTCACTAAAATAAACTCAATCTAGATAATCCCTCCCAGGCATGCCCAGAGGCTTATCTCCTTGATGTTTCTAAACCCTCTCAACTGATGATCAATAAGCCATTGCATATGCATTGGACAATTTTAAGGGGAAATCTCTTGGATGCTCATTCTCCAAGTTGTTTGTTTTATTCCCATGTTTAAAGTTCCTCTGCCTTCTCTCTGCCTCTTGAGAAAAGTCCTCACCCACACCTCCCTCTTCATCCTCACATCGGCCATCCTACAGAGAGTAGTGCAGGAGTTCAGAAGGCACTAAGAATTCTGGTTCAGGTGGAATGATACCTATTTACTGATAAATTATCCCAGATACCCAGGCTGCTTTCTGACTCTTCCATCTCAGTATCTTCCACTTGACAAGTCAATGCCAACTAAGAAATGATCTCCTCAAATAGATCAAATAGACCTTCCACCTAGACATTTCTAAAATCCCAGCATTAAAGATCACTTGGAGAACATTTTGTTTCAGAAAACAGTGAGTGCCTGCCATTTACAAGGAGTGGAATATAATGATGAAAAACATAGCTTCTGCCTTCCAGGCACTTAATGTTTAGTAGAAAGAATGAAGTGTGAACACAACTAATCATAATTTAAAGAACGCTCAAGTAATATAATGAATTACATCAAAGCCCTATGAGAACATACCAGGAAGCATCTAATTTTTGCCAGTCGATAATCACAGAAGATCATACAATATCTTCTGTAGCTGATCTGGCTTAGGTAAATATATAACAGTTGGGCATGAAGAAGTGGGGTTAAAGGGAGAGCAGCCCAGGCAGAGAATGATCTGAATAAAGCATGTAAAGGCATAGGGAGGAGCAGTAGAGGATGTACCTGGTGACACAGATCAGATTGCACAGGCAACAGAGTGAAGTAAGTTTGGAAACAGCAATGCAGGGACTGGGAGGCGGTCTAGTTTGGTGGGTAAATTGCTTTTGCATAAGCATGAGGACCAGAGTTCAGATTCCTAACATACATGCAAAAAAGTATACATAAACACCTATGACCCCAATACAGCACAGAAAGGACAGACAGTGGTCTCTGGAGCTCATTGGCCAACAAATCATCTAGACAAAACAGCAAGTTCCAGGTTCTGCAATAAGACCATGGTGTTTCCCTCAAGAAGATGTAGGGAAACTAGAAAGGTCATTCAGATGTCTTCTACTAGCCTCCACAGGCGCATATGTATATAGGCATATGTTTCTGTACACATTCGTGTGCACGCACACACACACACACACACACACACACACACACACACACTCACACAGTATTTTTAAAAGGAGATTTCAAATTGGGCAAAGTGGCTTGCACCTATACTTGCAGCTCTCAAGAGGCTGAGGAAGGAGGTTTCTGAGATCAAGGCCACCATGGATAACGTAAAACAAGTGTTTTATTATAGAAAGAAATGGAACTGGGGAAATGATTTTGTGGGTAAAGTGCCTGCCATGCAAGGATGTGGACTGAAGTTTAGATCCCCAGGACATGCAAAAAAAGCCATGCATGGCGGTGAGTACTTTCAGAGATAGTGTGGAAGAAAAACAAGAAACATGAAGATGCCTGGATCTCACTGGCCTGCTAATCCTGCTGAACCGATACGTTCTGGAGTCAGTGAGAGACCCTGTTAAAAAATAATGCAGAGAGGAGTAGAGAGAGACACCCAAGACCAGTCTCTTGCCCTCCCCACATGTGTACATACATGTACATATGCACGCTTATACACACAAAAGAAAGCCATGAAGGTTGCAGATCTACTGCGGAAATATTTGCTGCCATTTTGAATCAGGATCTTGGTGTTACAATAACACCCAAAGCATATAAGAAGAGGAAACAAGCACAGGACCCAAAGAAGTAGGAGAGGACACAGCAAACGCCCCCATTTGCAGTTTACTCTTTACTGTTACTGTTCTGTTCCTTCATCTCACACTCCATAACATCAGACAAAAGAGCCTGAGTTGCAAGTCATTCCCATGCAGTTGCTTTCTGTGCAAGGGAGATGAGAAGGGAAAGTGAGAGGTAAATTGGACAGCTGATGAATTGCCAAGAAACTGTTATGAACAGTTTTGCCATCTTACAAACATTACTGCTTTTTACAATGATGCCTTCAAGAAAATGCAATATTTGTGAAGCAGACCTAGTACTGACTGTGGTAGCATCAAAGCTAAGGTGTTAAGTCAGATCACACTTTAAGGACATATATACCCAACCCCCATGGTCAGCACCAACACCTCCCACAGACAGCGGTTAGGTTCAAAGGAATAAAGGGAAGAGAAATCTTTTATGCGGTTCTCAAAATACCACAACATTTCAAAGACAGTAGTGAAGATTTACATAAAAGTAACTAAAGGAAGCAAGACTTTCTCCAATATGCCTGATCTGTTCCTTTAGATTTGGAAAAAGGTGTCCAGCGTAAGAACTAAGAAATATATGAAGCTATTAATATGATTTTTAGCTCCCTATACTTGGGGGAACTACAACCTAGGAGGGTAGCAAAGGTTACTTGGGCAAGCTTAAGCAATTTTAATGGCCTCAGGTTCTAAGGTTTTTTTTTTTTTAATTTGGCAAGGAAGGGACATGAGACATTAGGACATGGATGAGAAATAGCTTTTGAAGCCAGGCAAGTGGGAAAATGGAAGCTAAGCTATCTCCAGTGGTGTAAGAATGCTAATGAGTTGGGCACCAGACAGATATTGACTAAGAGACAAATTTCCTGTCAGCTTATAGGACAGATACACAATACTTAACACTTTCTGCTGCTTATCACTTTTCTAATTACTTCATGTATTCTAGCTGCTTTAGTTAACCTACTAGCCCTCTGCCGAAGGCACAATCATTATTCTTTCTGAAAAAGAAATTAGGAAGCACAGAGGCTGTAGAAATTTGTACAAGGTCATATGGTTAGAGTCAAAACTGAGATTTTAAACTAGGCAGCCTGTACATGTCTGATTTTAACCACCGTGTGTGTGTGTGTGTGTGTGTGTGTGTGTGTGTGTGCGCGTGCGCGCATGTGTAAGCATGTGTGACTATGCATGTGTAAATATGTGTATGTAAGTGACAGAGGCAGAGAAAACAGATTTCTCTACCTCTTAGTGATTTCTCTTGGGATAACCACATTTTCTAGAATTAATTGCTGGAAACCGTGTATTTTTCTTAGTTTTATAGGAAAATACAATACATAATGTAACATATGTAGAAAATGTAAATGATGTACACACATTTGTACAGGAAAATAAGTATTCCATGCTATTTTACCCTTGCCTAGCTACCAAAACTCTTGGTAATAAAGAGATGGTCCAGTTTGCTCCACATACTTGTCTTAGGAATGACTTTTCTAGAATAATTGACTATGGCAATTTCTGTGCTGGGTTTGGAGCACTTTCTCTCTGAGAATCAAACCATCAAAGTTTTGTAGCCTTCACATTAGCTACTGTTTCCCTCAATATGCCCCACTTTCAAACGTATTTATTTTACAACCCTACCCCCAGCTTCCCCTCCCTTTTCCCTTCCTGTCAATCTTCTCCACACCAACTCTCTCTCCTGCCTACCCACTCCTCCTCTGTTGCCCTTAAGAAAAAGGCAGGCCTCACGTGGATGTCAACCAGCTATGGTATATCAAATTGCAGCTAGACTAGGTACCTCCTCTCCTACTAATGCTACATTAGGCAAACTAATAGAAGGAGAGAGTCACAAAGGCAGTTAGCAGAGTCAGAGCCAGCCCCTGCTCCCACTGTTAGAGGTCCCACATGAAGATCAAGCTACACAACTGTAACATCTGTGCAGAGGGTCCAGGTCAGTCCCATGTAGGCTCTCTGGTTGGCAGTTCAGTCTCTGTGAGACCAGGTTAGTTGGTTCTGTAGGCCATGTTCTTGTGGTGTCCTTGACCCCTTTGGCTCTGATAATCTTTCCTCCCCCTCTTTGGCAGGATTTCTCAAGTTCCACCTAATGTTTGGCTGTGGGCCGCTAAGTCTGTTTCCATTAGTGTGCCCTTTTATACAAGGCAATTGCTCAGGACATGAAAAGAAAGAGCAGGAAAGGTACGACCTAGGTTTTGTATCTATGACCTAGGTATTGCATCTAGTGTTTTATGTGTGTATACAATTAAGTTTCTTTTGTGAAATGAGGTAGAGACCTACTTTTTAAATAAAAGAAGAAATCCCCTCAGAGGCCACCTCCTATAGCCAGGCAGGAGCCCCAATGGAGCAATAGGAACACCAACCCACCCACAAAACTTTCAAACACAAATTTATCCTATCTACAAGAAATGCAGGGATGGGGGATGGAACAGAGACTGTAGAAATGGCCAATTGATAACCAGTCCAACTTGACACCCATCCCATGGGTAAGCACCAATTCCTAACACTATTGTGCTTGCAGACAGGAGTCTAACATGGCTGTCCTCTGAGAGGCTCCACCCATCAGCTGACTCAGATACAGACACTCACAGTCAAACAGTGGATGAAGCTTGGGGGACTCTCATGGAAGGATAGGAGGAAGGATTGTCAGCCCCAAAGGGGATTGGAACACCACAGGAAGACCAGAAAAGTCCACTAAACCTGGACACTTGGGGCTCTCAGAGTCTGAACCACCAACCAAAGAACACACATGGGCTGGGCCTATGTCTCCATGTTCAAATGCAGCAGATGTGCATCTTGGTCTTCACACAGGTCCCAAAGTGGAACAGGGGCTGCGGGGGGCTGTCCCAAAAGCTGTTGCCTGTCCATGGGATATGTTCTTCTAGCCAGGATGCCATATTTTGTCTCATGTGTACCTAGCCACACAGACACTTGATGTTCCAGGGTCGTGGGGGTGGGTGGGATAACAAGTGTGAGCCCAAGGGCTCAGAGAAGAAGGGAGGGGAAATGGGGGAGGATTGTGGGACCAGTGATTGGGATGGAGGCAGTGAGCAGGATGTAAAATGAATAAGAAGAATACATACATACATACATACATACATACATACATACATACTTACATACATAGCCCATCAGAACTATGGATAAATTAGATTTGAAAAAGAGTGGAAAAAAAACCTGATAGATTTCCACCTCATCACTTTATTGCTAAATTGTGAATTCTGAAAACAGGACAGAATAATCCAACATTGTATTATTCAGAAGTGAAAACGCCACTCTGGAGCTATGTTTGGACTGTTCATCTAGTGTTATTTCACCTCACTACTTTTCTACTACACAGTAATTGATTACAAACCCACAAGGAGATATAAGTCTCTAATTCATACCTCTATGCAGCTACTTTACAAATATGAACATTTATGCAAGCGTGCACACACAACTAATATGAACTACTATACTAGCCCCCAAACTGGAACCTACTGAAATATTTCCTGCTGAGAGCCAGGATAAGCAAACATTGGAACATTCATATAACAGAATACCCTCCCAACCATATAATATCATAGAATAAAACTATTAATACAAGTTGAAACAGAATACCCTCCCAACTATATAAAATCATAGAATAAAACTATTGATAAAAGTTGAGTGGATTATAGAGGCATTATGAGTTACACAGAAAATCATAATATTTTGAATACTGTATGATTCCATTTACAAAACATTACAGAAATGACAAAATTATAATGATAAACAGACCAGTGGCTGTAAGGAAGACAGATGTGACTATACTACAAATTGGTAGCACATGGGGTTGAACAAACAACTCAGTTGTTACGCGCATTGGCTGCTCTTGCAAAAGACCCAGGTTTAGTTTCCACTATGCACATCCAATGATTCACAACCATCTGTAATGTCAGGTCTAGGGGTTCCAACAGTCTCTTCTGGCCTCCATGAGTCAGTGCACAGACATGCATGCAGGCAAAACATCATACACATAAAATAAAAACAAATACGTAAATCTACTTTTAAAAAGGAGGTAGCACATATGAGTTTGGAGGGGCAATAACAAAATGATACCGATTTAATTACGGTAGTGATCATGAGAATATATATATACATATGACAAAATAAATACATGCCTCCCCAAGTAAAAATATAAACAACAAAAAAGAAACCCTCTAGAGTCCCTATAAGGTTTTAGCCATGCCTGGGAAGACATTTCTGTAGTTTTCTGAAACTCTAGCAATTAAAAATATCGGGTAAAATAGTTGAATCCAATATAATCTCAATCTCTCTTCCTCTGTGTCTATTTCTCTGCCTCTCCCTCCACACATATATCATTCTGCATCCTTCTTTAATTTTTATACCAGTCATAATTCTTAATAAGAATATTCTTTTAAATTTTGTGCCCCTCAACATGAATGCAAGATCCTTAAGGGTGGGAACATTCTTTTGCTCACAACTGAATCCATAACATGTAGTCTAGTGCCTGACATATTGTAGGTAAGCTACAAGTATCTGTTGAATCAGTCAATGAATATGATTGTGTTGAGCCTGAAATCAAGATATAATGAAAAAGCCAATAAAGATAGCTTTTCACATATGTAAGTTCCATACCTATGGATTTAATCAACTTCATATTTAAAATATCTGAAGAAATTGGCATCTGTATTGAATATATACAGATATTTGCTCTTATTCCCAAGCAATATAGTACAACAACTATTTATATAGCATCTACACTGTGCTATTATATGTAATCTACAAATATTTAAAGTACATACAAGGATATAGTTAGATTATATGGAAACACCAAATCCTGCTATGCAAGGGACTTGAGCATCTGAGAATTTTGGTATCTTATCCAATCCTCCATGGATACTGAGAGAGAACTGTGCTGGCTTACATTTCTTCATTACATGAGACAAATAGCTCTTACACTTTCTTTTTACAAGATTGCTCAAAATTGTTTTCTTTGATATGTTTTGTCATCTCAATATTGTTTACTGAAATAAGAAAAACCAGAGAAATGGCTAAATAACAACATAGGTTCTAGGATACCACATATCTTACATACTTCCTTTCTTACTGTTGAAAGAAAAAATTACCTTACCAGGGTAATGGGCTCATCCTGTTGGGGCATTAAAAACTGTAGTTCTAAAACCTAGCCACCAGAGGGTACTGTTTACTTAATTATCAATTTCTTAACAGTGCCAGTACCAAGCCATGTGCTGGGTATAAAAAAAAAAGTTTATATACCTCATTTTATCTATTTGTCAGTTGAGGAACATCTACATTGTTTCCAGATTCTGGCAATTATGAATAAAGCCACTGTGAACATAGTTGAGCAAGTGTCCTTATGGTAGGAGGGAGCATCCGTTTGGTAGATACCCAAAAGTAGTATAGGTGGGACTTGAGGAAGATTCTCAATTTTCTGTGGAAGAACAATTGATCTCCATAGTGGCTGTACAAGTTTGCACTCCCACCAGCAATGAGAACATGTTTCCCTTGCTCTACATTCTCGCCAGAACAAGCTGTCACTTGTGTTATTTATGTTAGCTATTCTGAGAGGTTTAAGATAGAATTTCAAAGTAGTTTTGGTTTGCATTTCCCTGATGGCTAAAAACATTGAACACCTCTTTAAGTGCTTCTCAGACATTTGAGATTTCTCTGTTAAGATTCTCTGTTTACATGTGTACCACATTTTAAAATTAGATCGTTTGGGTTTTTTATGTCTAGTTTCTTGAGTTCTTTATATATTTTGGATATTAGCCTTCAACTGGAGTTGGTAAAAAATCTTTTTCCACATTTATATGATGGAATATTACTTAGCAGTTTAAAGAATGACATCATGAAATTTGCAGGCAAATGGTTGCAACTAGAAAAAAAATCATCCCGAGTGAGGTAACCCAGAAAGACAAACATGGTATGTACTCACTTATAAGTGGATATTAGCTATAAAGCAAAGGATAATCATATTACAGCCCACAAAGACAAAGAGTTTAGGTAACAAGCAGACTTAAAGAGAGGTTTGCACAGATCTCCCTGAGGGAAATAGAATGGATTTTGCTGGTGAACTGAGTGCTAGTAGGGATGGAAATGGGAGGGATCAGATTGGGGGAGATATGGAGGGATAAAGTATGGGGAAAGATGACTAGAATTGGAGAACATGTTGGGGGGCAGTGATGTGGAAACCTAGTACAGTGTAAACTCTCTGGAATCTATGAAGGTGACCCTAGTGAAGACTCTTAGTAATGGGGATATGGACCCTGAGCTTGAACTGGCCATCTTCTGTAATCAGGAGAGGCTTCCAAGTGGTGGGGTAGGACACCAACCCAGCCACAAAACCTCCCACCTATAATCTGTCCTGCTTGCAAGATATGCTTGGCAATGGTGGTACAGAACCTGTAAGAGTGGCCAAAGCAATGACTGGTCTAATTGGAGGCCATGCCACAAGAAGGAAGCTGTGCTGAACAATGCCTGGATAATCAGGATCTGGAGGCTAGGTATCCCAGAAACCTAGGGTAAAACAAAACATGACCAAAAGAAATAGGAAATGATTCCTAATTGTTGTGAATGTGGTGCTGTTCTTGTGAACCAATACCCTAAATGAGTAAAGGAGCCAATCACTGGGCAAGCAGGCGGGATTTCCGGGTTGGACAGAAGGAGAGAGGAAGCAGGAGAGAGCTAGTCCTCTTTGGAACCAGGACAGCAGAGGAGTAAAATGAAGCTGCTAGAGGTTCCTAGTATCATGGCAGATCCGCAAGGATCCGCCAACAGAGGGATCAGATTTTAATAAGGCTTACAAGATTAGATTTTAGTTGTTGTGCCCAGTGATTGAGTTACCATTGTTTCTGAACTAAATTTGTATGGTGTTTTTCTTCTTGTGGCATCTCAACTGGGTTCCAGAGAGAAAGGTACAGCGGTAAAGCGTGGGTTTGCCTGATGTGCGCCACAAAGGCCATGGGGGATCTGAAGCATGGGGAATGGCATGATAGTGACTCGCCAGTGGGAATCCAGCGAGCTGGGTGAAGAGACTGTGGAGTTCAGAGTCAGAATCTCCATGAGATAAAAACATGGCCAGCCAGGTTGCCAGGGCAGAGGCACAAGCAAGGGAATAAGCTGGTTCTACTTTTTTTTAATATTTCCACAACACCTAATGATGTTCTGCTATATTCACAGATCAGTGCCTAGTACATAGATCATCATAAAAGAGGCTACCTCCAGCAACTGTTAGGAACTGCTACAGAGACCCACAGCTAAACATTAGAGTCTAGGTTGGGGATCTCTATCATGTCCCTCCTCCTAGAGTTCAGGGAACCCTACAGAAGATGGGGAGGCAGAATTGTGGGAGCCAGAAGGTAAAGGGCACTGAGAGAGCAAGGCCTAAGGACTTATGGAGGCTCACAGAGACTGATATGGTAATTGCAGAGCCTGCACACAATTATGCTAGGTCCTCTGAATATTTGTTATGGTTGTTGGCTTGGTGTTTTGGGGGAACTCCTGACAATGAGAATGGGGGTGTCTCTGACTCTTTTGCTTTTACTTGGGACCCTTTTCCTCCTACTAGGTTGCCTCATCCAGCCTTGATATGAGGGTTTGTGCCTAGTCTTATTGTAACATGTTATGTATACACAGTTGATATCCCTGGGAGTCCTGTTCTTTCCTGAAGGAAAATGTAGGAGTAATGGATGTAGGGGAGAGGGGAGGGGCAACTTGGAGGAGTGAAGGAAGGGGAAGTTGCTGTAGGGATGTATTGCACAAGGAAAGAATGAATACATTTAAAAAACACACACACAGGTTACCTTACTCTTAGAGTTTTGTCTAGTGAACAGAAAAAAAAAATTAAGACACAAAAGTGCAGTGGTGAAAGTATGATTAGGGAACTCTGGGCACAGCAAAGGGAGGCACCTAAACTAGGTGGAAGAAGGACAAAGAAGATGGATGAAACATGGGCCATGGCTTCCTGGGGAGAAAGAGTCTTCAACAGAGCCTTAGGGGACAAACTGTCAGCCAGAAGTAAAGAAAAACAGTTAACTCCTGTGTGGGCAAGGCCTATGTCCATCATTGTATCTCAAGTGCCTGGCCAAAGGTAAACATGGGCTTAAGTGTTTGTGAAGTTAGCGAACAAAATATGAGATGCAGATGCTAAAAGAACATACTGTGAAGGGAAACAGAGTCCTGATCATGGTGGATCTTACAAACCTTTACTTTAAATGCAGTGGGGAAGCAGTGAAGTCTTTGTGAAAGGGAAGTGACATAATGCATTTGCATTATAGAAAGCCCAAACTTTTGGATAGTATGGAACCTGGATGACTGGGGCGGGCGGGGGGGGGGTTGACAGAATGGATCAGAAAGAACCATTAGACATAGTAGTTTTCTAAATGAATATGGCAAAGCCACGGCTCCTGCCTTCAGGAAGCTGATAGTTCAACACATGAAATATGTATGGTCAGGAAATTTCAGTACAACAGTATAGTAGAGGTGTCCACATGATGTTCTGCCCGAGTTCATGTAGCATGTGGGTGGCAATGGTAATCCCAGAAAGTAAGTTTCTGACTATTACATGAGCTTTATTCAAAGATGCCCTGGCTGTACTACTCTGAATAATAAAAGGAGGGAAAGGCAGGGCAAGTAATGGAAAGCTTAAGTTTATACCTCCTTTATTCTCGGACTGGGCTGCAGGGAAAATTTAGTCCCTATTGGCACTTATGTCTGTCATAAGCATTCTTCCCCAAGACCTTCGTTTCTTGAAGATGAATACAGCATTCAAATATTCTCTACCCACATTCAGAGCCAGCAATCTCTACTGGAAGGTCCATAGAAATGCCAAGTCTAACATCTAAAGACAGGCAAGGAATTATTCTGAGAAAGAAGAGATTCTTTCAGAAGCAGTGGATTTCCGATGACAAAACACAAAATCCTCGTTCCATGTTCAGAAAAGGCAGATGGCCACTAGAAAAACCAAAAAACAGAGCAGAAGAATGCAATCAGCTAAACCAGAGAGTGCATTCCTGTAAGATGGACAGGTCAGGTCAAGAGTGACGAGGGGAGAGAAGTACCAGGAAAAAGCCCTACAGACAAGAACATGTTTGCGCACGTAACTGATAGGAAGTCTCAGAATAGTCTCTATCTCTGTGACAAAAGACAAGTATGTCTTGAGGATATAGTTCCATGGGTCTCAACTAAGTCATATGGCAGGAAGGACTAGTGCACTTGAATGACTTAAGAAAAGGATAGAAACATATCTATATTAATATATTGATGTCTATCCATATATTACACACACACACACACACACACACACACACATGGATATCACCCAGAAGATGTTCTAAGTACAAATTCCTAAGGACAATATAAAGGGAGAAAAATTCTCTGGAACTCCTGGGATAACAGCCTAAGTTCACCATACAAATTCAATTAAAATTGAAAACGGATTTTTTAAAAATGAGCATTAGATCAAAACATATTGCTAGACAAGCTTCCTTTCCAACAAGTAAGCAGGCTCAGTTTCATCTATTCTATATAGAGTAGCAGTAATACCTAATCTCAGAAGGTTTGTATGTGTTTATTAAATAGTGTAATTTAATCATCTTATACATTTTCTAATGTGTGATAAAATGTCAGTTTCCTTTTGCTTTTCTCTTGTTTCACCACTACATCTATAACTATGGCAACTGTGACTCCTCCTATAGCCTTTGCATCATCTGCAGAAAGAACCAAGTACCCAGGATAGCTAAAACTATTCCCAACAACAAAATAAATTCTGGAGAATCAGTATCCCTGACCTCAAGCAATACTACAGAGCAATCGTGTTAAAAACTGCATGGTATTGGCACAGTGACTGGCAGGCAGATCAATGGAACAGGATTGAAGATCCAGAAATGAACCCACACACCTATGGCCACTTGATTCTCGACGACGGAGCTGAAAACATCCAGTGGAAAAAAGATAGCCTTTTCAACAAAAGGTGCTGGTTCAATTGGAGGTCAGCATGCAGAAGAATGTGAATTGATCCATTCTTATCTCCTTGTACTAAGCTCAAATCCAAATGGATCAAGGACCTCCACATAAAGCCAGACACTCTGAAACTAATAGAAAAGAAACTGGGGAAGACCCTTGAGGACATCAATACAGGGGAAAACAGAGCACCAATAGCTTATGCTCTAAGATCAAGAATTGACAAATGGGACCTCATAAAATTACAAAGTTTCTGTAAGGCAAAGGACACCATCAAACGGACAAATCGGCAACCAACAAACTGGGAAAAGATCTTCACCAACCCTACATCAGATAGAGGGCTAATATCCAATATATACAAAGAACTCAAGAAGTTAGACCCCAGAAAACCAAATAACCCTATTAAAAATGGGGTACAGAGTTAAACAAAGAATTCTCACCTGAAGAACTTCGGATGGCAGAGAAGCATCTTAAAAAATGCTCAACTTCACTAGTCATCAGGGAAATGCAAATCAAAACAACCCTTAGATTTCACCTTACACCAGTCAGAATGGCTAAGATTAAAAATTCAGGAGACAGTAGGTGTTGGAGAGGATGTAGAGAAAGAGGAACACTCCTCCAGTGCTGGTGGGGTTGCAAACTGGTACAACCACTCTGGAAATCAGTCTGGCGGTTCCTCCAAAAACTGGGCACCTCACTTCCAGAAGATCCTGCTATACCACTCCTGGGCATATACCCAGAGGATTCCCCACCATGTAATAAGGATACATGTTCTACTATGTTCATAGCAGCCCTATTTATAATTGCCAGATGCTGGAAAGAACCCAGGTATCTCTCAACAGAAGAGTGGATGCAAAAAAATGTGGTATATATACACAATGGAATACTATTCAGCCATTAGAAACAATGTATTCATGAAATTCTTAGGCAAATGGATGGAGCTGGAGAACATCATACTAAGTGGGGTAACCCAGCCTCAAAAGATCAATCATGGTATGCACTCACTAATAAGTGGATATTAACCTAGAAAACTGGAATACCCAAAACATAATCCACACATCAAATGAGGTACAAGAAGAACGGAGGAGTGGCCCCTGGTTCTGGAAAGACTCAGTGTAGCAGTATAAGACAAAACCAGAACAGGGAAGTGGGAAGGGGTGGATGGGAGGACAGGGGGAGAGAAGAGGGCTTATGGGACTGTCGGGGAGTGTGGGGGCCAGAAAAGGGGAAATCATTTGAAATGTAAATAAAAAATATATTGAATAAAAAATGATTTAATATTAAAAATAGAAAAAAAGAAAGAAGCAAGTACCATTTTATCATCTGAAATACTTTTATTCGGTTTAAAAATATAACGTGCTTTGTTTTCTGAACATCCTGGGCCAGGCATGATTTGTTTTTGCCATTGCTTAGCTCCCTTCTCTTACTCTTTCTTCTATAGTTACACCTTTCGATCCCATTCTGGAACACAGTGACCCCCACACTGTAGGACAGGGTTAGCTCATCTCCAAAAGGAAGACAGACTCTTCCTGGTGCCACACTATCACACTTCCTATCATTATCCAGAAGGAAAGGTCAATGCCTAGAGGAATTGCCTCTCTCCCTACCCGGAGCCACACCATTACCTATTTAGTATCATCATTCAGAGCAAAAGGGCAATGGCAGGAGGGAGCTCAAGCACTGGTTTCTGACAAAACACCAATCATTTCAAATGGTTACCTCAGGAAGAATTTGGCTGGCCCAAACTTGTTTTTCTGCTCTAGGATAACCCCATAATTAATACAATCCCCAGGCTTTGAGAGCCAAAAGATATTCACTAGAGTCTAAAAGAAATAGATGTCAGAAAAAGAAAGGTAACTACCATATTCTTTTAGTTATGCATTCACATTTAGTCTTCTTTATAGTGCTTCTGGAGGGAGTTTTCCATCTGTTCTGTGCCGGGAGCTACAAGCAGAGTAAAATCTCTGTATATAGGAAGCTCATTAAAACACTTGCTAACACATCAGTGAATGTCTACTTTCTCTCATTCAATCTCCATGCTATGTAGCATAGCAGGGAATCAACCTATTAGCCTGCCTGCCATTGGGATGGGAAGGAGAGTCAGTTATTAAAATAACCGCAACTCTGGCTCTATAAAAGTGCTGCTGAGTCTCAGTGAAGCAGTATAGGGCAAAACCAGAACAGGGAAGTGGGAAGGGTTGGGTGGGAAAACAGGGAGAGGGAAGGGGGCTGATGGGACTTTCGCGGAGTGGGGGTCTAGAAAAGGGGAAATCATTTCAAATGTAAATAAAAAATTTATCAAATAAAAAAAAAAGTCCTAACCCTCAGGAAAAAAAAAAGTGCTGCTGAAGTCACAAGGTAATAGGCTTACCCAGAGTTCTTAGTGAGTGTTGCCTTCCTGTGCAAAGTTATTATATACACATATACATGTACATGTGTGTGAATGTTTTGTGGATATAACAACTTTAAAGTTACAAAACATATGAACACATATATGTATGTATGTATTTGTGGTCATATATTTGTATTTCTGTGTGTGTTTTTACTTAAGTTTTACATTACATAACTCTCTCAACTACTCTTAAGGTAAGGCAAGTAAGCCTGTGTCCCCCACCCAATATTTGCTAGACAAAAGCTTAACTTTATAGAGCCTTTTTCTCATATAAATTTGCCCTTGGTGACACCATTAACTTTATTCACCCATACATACCTAGTGAGGCCATGGGTTAGCATAAAGAGAGCTCTATGAGATAGTTCATCTCTCTCTCTCTCTCTCTCTCTCTCTCTCTCTCTCTCTCTCTCCATATATATATATATCTTCACAACAACCCAAGAGGTGTATGGATCAGAGTAATGTCTGCATTTTATGGATGATAAACAGGTTCATAGGAATAAAAAAAAAATCAAAAAAATCAAGTAAGCTTGTTAGTGTTAGTTCCAACATGAGCTGGGCTGCCAAACTACAAAGAAGGTTATCTATGTTCTCTCTCTCTCTCTCTCTCTCTCTCTCTCTCTCTCTCTCTCTCTCTCTCTCTCTCTCTCTCTCTCTCTCTCTCTCTCTCTCTCTCTTTCTCCAGGGTCTGTGTAGCTAAGGATAACCTTAAACTTCTGAGCCTCTTGCCTCTACCTCCCAAATACTAGGACTTCATTCAGTGCTGCACATTGACCACATGAAGGGCTCAATGTATCTCTAGCAATAGAGCTATACCCCCAGCTCACCCACCTTCCATTAGAACCATCAAAGTAGTCCTGCTTTTTGATCACACTCTTTGTAGCTAAAGCTATTATTTGGGAAAACTGGCCCATCTTTCTTTTGGGGATTTTCATGTGCTGTTTCTGTGTTTTATTAGTACTTTTTTCTACCCCAGGAGGCAGCAGAGTCAAGTAGAAAGAGCTCTGTATTTGAAGTCAAGTAGGCTTGACTGGATTCCAGTTTCGAAACTTACAAGACCAGTGACCTTGAACAAATCACTTATCTCTGAGCTTATCTTTCTGAGCTGTAAAACAGAAATAACGCTATCTCAGAAGTAGTTGTGAAAACCAAATGAACTAATAGAGACAGGGATCTCACAGTACCTAGGACATAGTAGGAGTTAAATAAATATGGATTTCCCTCCCCATTGCTCTCCCACTCCAACTTGCTGTGCTGGACTGAAAACAGGCAACACTGCTTTCGTGCAAAGCTGAAATTCAGGCTTTGATTCATGATCCTACTTGTCTTGTTATAACACAGGGTAGCTCACAATTTAGCTTTTGGGTGATCACTTAAAATAGTTACTCTCATAATCTTTTTTAAAATCTGTGTTATGCCAAACCCCTCCCCAAAGCCCCCAGGGACTAAACTACCAACCAAAGAGTACACATGGAGGGACCCATGGCTCCAGATGCATATGTAGCAGAGGATGGCCTTGTTGGACATCAGTGGGAGTGGAGGCCCTTGGTCCTGTGAAGGCTTAGTGACCCAGTGTAGGGGA
Source organism: Apodemus sylvaticus (assembly GCF_947179515.1). Classification (NCBI taxonomy): domain Eukaryota; kingdom Metazoa; phylum Chordata; class Mammalia; order Rodentia; family Muridae; genus Apodemus; species Apodemus sylvaticus. The sequence continues at coordinate 102,354,965 of NC_067495.1, read as the reverse complement.
ATGCCAGGGTAGGGAGGTGGGAGTGGGTGGGTGGGTGGGAGAGCGCCCTCATAGAAGCAGGAGGAAGGATGATAGGAGAAGGGGTTCCGGAGGGGAAACCGGGAAAGGGGATAACATTTGAAATGTAAATAAATAAAATATCCAATAAAAAATAAAATAAAATCTGTGCTATACACGTGTGTCCATGTTCACATGTGTGTGTACATTCCTATATGTCTGTGGGCACACATAAGGGAGTGCTCATGTGTGCTCATGTGAGTGCATGTGGAGTTCTGAAGTTCACATTGGATGTCTTCCTGAACTGTTCTCCATGTTTGTTTGTTTGGGTGGGTGGGTTTTGTTGTTGTTGTTTATAGACACAAGGTCTCCTAGCCATCTTATTGTAGGCATCCTATATTTTTGCCTCCTCATTTCTGGGATTGCAAGTGGCTGCCATGATTTCCCACCTTTTCTGTGGGTTCTGGGGATCAGAACTCCAACCTTCATATTTGCACTTTATCCACTGAGCCGTGTGCCAGCCTTCCATAATCTTGTGACAGCTATTTGGCATACACTGGGAGCCTATATCTTTATATACACACAGGGGGTAGCAGGGGGAGACACACACATACACACAGTCATATGTGTGAACAGGAAAAACTGTTTCTAAATAATTTAAAATTTTAAGTTATTACTTAGACATTACTTCCGTGTTTTTACATTATCAGATAAACCACTCATTTTCCATTTATTAAGCTAAACCCAGAAAGTCTGGGTTGACTTTATTTGGGTAGGGAACTAACTTACTCACTTACTTTGATCTGAATAAGTGACAATACTTCATGTCTGTGATTTTTTTTTTTTTTGGCCAAGTTCCAATTTCATGTCCTCAGAGCTAGATTCCAAATGGACAGTCTAGCAAAGAACACACTTGCTACTATCTGCTTTCCCATGGGTCAGATTAGATAGTCAACGTGGCTTAACTTGTACCTGTATTTCTCTGCTGTCAAATTCTCCTCAATTGAGAGTGCCCGTCAGTGGACAAAAAAGGAAGCTACAATGGGCACAGGGGAAAAACTGAGCTAGTACTGGGATGGTGATATAGGATGCTGATAAAGATGGAGACAAAAAGTAAGCTCTTTAGAATGTGACTGACAAGAGGGTAATGAAAGCTTTAAAATGTTTTCCTTCTACATTTTGACAGTTTTTAACTGATTGCAGTGTAAACATTATTGCCATCTTCAAGAGTTTTGTTATGAAATTGTTGATGCTATTTAAGGCTAGACAGCATGATGAAACCTCAATGTGCTCACCCTTTCACTTCAAAAGCCATCAACGTTTCTATTTGATCTGTTCCCCTTCCTTTCTGCCTCAGTCTTTCAACGAAAGAAATTGTTTCGTTCCCCAGCACTTTAGTTTACATCCCAAAAAGATATTTTATTGCATAATGATTGACATAATTTCTTAATACCAGAACCTAATGCATGTTCCATATTTTAACTTTACCAGTTATATAAAGAGGTACCTTGCTGTTGATTTATTTGAAAAAGCATTTGATAGTGTCTTTTCAAAGGTCACACATACATGAATGGTGACTATGTTTTATAGTAGAAAAAGAGCCCTCATGTTTACTATGCACTCTTTTCATTATCCTTAAAAATATGAAAAGTTTGATTAGGACATGGTGGATTGTGCCTGTCATCCCAGAACTTAGGAGATAAGACATGGCCAAAAGTGAGCACCATGTCACCCTGGGCTATGCAAATCTCTGTCTCAAAATACCAATTGAAATTGGGGCACAGTGGTACACGCTAGTCATCCTGGTACTCAGAAGGCTGAGGCAGGATGATTTTGAATTTGAGGCTAGCCTGGGCTACCCAGCCAGACCAAAACCAGCCATAACTACACAAGCTAAAGACGCTGGAGTCCACTGCAGGAAAGAGAACCATGTTGGTAGAACTTACCTTGCCCTTTATAAAAATGCAGGCCCTTGCAAAATGGTGTTCATTCATTCCCACAGCATTGTAAACTTCAGTGCCATTGAAAACAACAAGGTGTAAAGCAAGCACTGGATGGAGGAAAAGACTATCCCAAGGTAGAACAGAAAGGGAGATACTCAGAACATCCAGGGGTGGCAGCAATTAGGAAAGGCAATAGTACAGTCTAACATGAAGACATTTCAAATGTTCCATCAAAATCATTTCTTATTTTACTGAATTTCTTCTGTATTAAAGCAATTCAAGTCTGGAAAATCCATCTGTCTTATTTATAACAGGATACTAGTCCCATGGGATAACACATATTTGTCAGTGTAGACCCTAACCAAGTGGTAGTTCCTATTCTCAACTTTAGCTGGCATCCAGTATCTGTTACTGTTCTAGAGAGTTAACCAAACGGACTTGATATCATTCTGCAATGACATGGTAAAGGAAAAGATGAAAGAAAGCCCTACCTGAGTGTTGTTATATTTTTTTGGCATGAGAGTGTGAATTGCCTAAATAAAGAGAGATTGTTGACGATATAACTCAAAAACTCTAAATTGAAAGTTTCACTTAATAGGAAATAAATATTTTACAAATAGGAGAAAGCCTACAGCCACAACTTAGTGATAGAACAGTCGCATTCAAGAGGCCCAGAGTTCTATCCCAAGCCTAAAAAGAGCAGAGACTAATAACTTTACCCAAGACTGGAAGGGTACTTAAATATCTTCTCCAGGTCCATATAGTTGTGGTGATGAGTTCTATAGTCTCTTTAAAGAACAGGTTAGTCCCATATTATTTAATTCATTTAAGATCACAGAGAAGGATGAAAAGATCTCAAATGCATCTGGTGAATCTAGTATAATATCAAATTATACTATACAATATCAAATTATACTATACAATATCAAATTATACTATACAATACCCAAAGGCTAAGAAGAGAATGAGAAATAATAAGACTATAGGTTTGTTTCACTTCTCAATACATTTCTAAATTATAAATTCAATTCTAAATACATTTAAAAATGAATTCTAACAAGACAATAAAGGAATGAAATATCATTCCTGGAATAAAAGAATTACTCAACATTTAAAAATTTACCAACATATGGAATTCTAATAACACATTCCAAACATTTTTAAACAAAATTCAGTAGCCAAACCAAATGAAAACTCTAAATCAAAAAAAAACAAAAGTTGCTTGAAGATGATAAAAACAAATAGGGACATCATACTAAATGCAACACACTAAGGCCCTTTCCAGTAAAGCTGAGAACAAAGCAGGGGTACCTGAAATCACACTTCTTGATGTTTGGTTAAGGCAAGAAAATGAAGCAACTGGTGTATTTTTGTAAAGAAGATAAAAGCATCTCAGATAATCCAAGAGACTACTCTACTATAGATCCAAAATTATCAGTATAGTAAGAAAACACATAAAATCAAAAGCTTTCTCCAGTTCTTTTTAAAAGTGAAAATGGAAAAGTAACACATTCTCAGCAGGTCTATAAAACACCCCCTAGGACTTAATTTAGCAAAGGGGTACAGTATCTTGTGTGTGTGTGTGTGTGTGTGTGTGTGTGTGTGTGTGTGTGCGCGCGCGCATATTAAAAAAAGGATCTCAAAAATAAAAACTGAAAAATATACAGATATATTATCAAATTTCTTGATAAAAAGCCCTACCATAAAAACATTTCTTCCAAAAAATAATATATAATCATAATGAGATAATAATTGCAATCTAAACTGAGTATGTTTTATAAAGAGATAAAAGTATTTTATGGTTTGAATGAAAAAACCAAGTGTTTAAAACATTGTGAAAGCAGATGTCAGATGTTGATAAGCCTTGTTTTTTTTCTGGCTTGTTTTGCAACAAACTTTGCCTATGTAGGCATGGCCGGACTGGATATGTAGCCTAGACTAGTGTTGAAGTCATGATACTCCTGCTTCAGCCTCCCAAGTGCAAAAATTATAGGTGTCAGCCATCATGCCCAGTCCACTTTTTAAAACCATTATAATCAAAATAATAAAGCATTTGGAGATGAGTAGAAAATTAAAGCAGTGGAACAGAAAACAATCTAGAAGAATTAAGTCAATGTAAAGACTTAATATATGGCTAAGACAACATCACCATTCAACGAGAAAAGAACTTTTTGTATTTTAGCAAATGGCCTCTACATAGTAACTATCTCTCTGGAAGTAAATTTCAAAACGTTGTATACTCTAAAATAATATCAGGTGTCTTAAGATAAAAAAAATAGAAAATTAAAATCATTTAAAATGTGTCAGGAAAGTTTATGGAATGACTGAATATGTAGCTCAGTTATTAGAGTGCTTGCATAGTTAGTAGAGGCCATGGGTTCTACCCCTACCACCACCTCAACTGGACGCAGTGGCACTTAGGGAGGCAGAGGCAGAAATTTAAGGTCATCTGTGGCTGCATATCAATTCAAACTACCTGAAAGGTCCTATCGCAGATGGAAAAGGAGGGAGGGTGAGAAGAAGGGAGGAAGGGAGAGAGACAGACAGACAGATTGAGATTGAGATTGAGGCGGGGGGGAGATTAAGTTAATTTGTGGAAAGAAACTCTTCTCACCTAATCAGTTCCATCCCCTTGGAAAGCAGCATTCATTCTCACGGATTTCTGCATGTGTGACCTAAGAAGAGACTAAGGCCCCTTTCATTTTGTGGTGGCCTATAAGCTATAAGCATAGCAGCACAGTCCTCCAGCCTCCAGTCCCACCACCTTCTCCCTCACTTGCAGCAAGAACACAGTATTCCTACTTCAGAGAGAAAATCGGCGTTTCATCATAAAACAGCAAACAAACACACTCTTTCATCCGTTTTCTCATCCTTCTCTAGAAAGCTCATGCCACGTCAGTGCTCTGGGTCTGTCTTTCTCTTCTCTTGGTGTCCTCATTTGTTTACTTACTGCTCTTTCCTGTTCCTGCCATTCAGTCTCTCCCTGACAATTGGTAAATTTCCACGGGCATTTTTCTTTATTTTCTTGGATGCTTTCTTTATTTACATTTCAAATGCTATCTCCTTTCCCAGTCCTATCTCCCCAAATCCCCTAACCCATACGCACCCGCCCCCTGCTTCTATGAGGGTGTTCCCCAACCCATCCACTCACTGACCTAGCATTCCCCTATTCTGGGGCATCGAGCCTTCACAGGACCAAGGGCCTCTCTCTGCTCATTGATGTCCAACAAGGCCATCCTCTGCTGCATATGCATCAGGAGCCATGGGTCCCTCCATGTGTACTATTTGGTTGGTGGTTTAGTCCCTGGAGCTCTGGGGGTCTGGTTTGTTGATATTGTTGTTCCTCCTATGGTGCTGCAAACCCCTTCAGGTCCTTGGGTCCTTTCTCTAGCTCCTCCATTGGGGACCCTGTGCTCAGTCCAGTGGTTGTCTGAGAGCATCCACCTCTGTATTTGTCAGACACTGGCAGAGCCTCTCAGGAGACAGCTATATAAGGCTCCTGTCACCAAGCACTTCTTGGCATCAGCAATAGTGTCTAGGTTTGGTGTCTGTATATGGGAGGATCCCCAGGTGGGGCAGTCTCTGGATGGCCTTTCCTTCAGTCTCTACTCCACACTTTGTCTCCATATTTCCTCCCGTGAGTATTTTGTTCCTCCTTCCAAGAAGGACTGAAGCATTCATCTACACTTTGGTCTTCCTTCCTGAGCTTCCTGTGGTCTGTGAATTGTATCTTGGGTATTCCCAGCTTTTGGGCTAATATCCACTTATCAGTGAGTGCATACCATGTGTGTTCTTTAATGACTGAGTTACCTCACTCAGGATGATATTTTCCAGTTCCATCCATTTGTCTGCAAATGTCATGAATTTGTTTATAATAGCTGAGTAGTACACAATTGTGTAAATTTACCACATTTTCTCTATCCATTCCTCTGTTGAGGGACATCTGGGTAGTTTCCAGCTTCTGGCTATTATAAATAAGGCTGCTATGAACATAGTGGAGCATGTGTAATTATTACATGTTGGAGCATCTTCTGGGTATATGCCCAGGAGTGGTATAGCAGGGTCCTCAGGTAGTACTATGTCCAATTTTCTGTGGAACCACAAAACTGATTTCCAGAGTGGTTGTACCAGCTTGCAATCCCACCAGCAATGTAGGAGTGTTCCTCTTTCTCCACATCCTTGCCAGCATCTGCTGTCACCTGAGCTTTTGATCTTAGAAATTCTGACTCGTGTGAGGTGAAATCTCAGGGTTGTTTTGATTTGCATTTCCCTGATGACTAAGGATGTTGAACATTTCTTTAGGTGCTTCTCAGCAATTTGATATTTCTCAGTTGAAAATTCTTTGTTAAGCTCTGTACCGCATTTTTAATAGGGTTATTTGATTCTCTGGAGTTTAACTTCTTGAGTTTTCCATGACCTCAAGCAGTACTACAGAGCAATTGTAGTAAAAAAAAAAAAAGTATGGTATTGGCACAGTGACAGGCAGGTAGATCAATGGAATAGAATTGAAGACCCAGAAATGAACCCACACACCTATGATCATTTGATCTTTGACAAAGGAGCTAAAACCATCCAGTGGAAAAAAGATAGCCTTTTCAACAAATGGTGCTGGTTCAACTGGTGGTCAGCATGCAGAAGAATCCACTGGAATATAAAGATTCTTGTTTTTCATGCCATTACAAAAGTTGAAAACCTATTTACTTCTAGAAATATGGCTTTCTGCCAGCTTCTGCGACACCAACCCTGTCTTCTTCCTAACACTCCAACTCTCTCACACACATTTTAAATGCCAGTGTTTGGATTTTAGTGGTTTCAGTGTTGGGATTTTTATCTTGTTTTGCTTTGCTTGGATGATTTTTCTTTTTATCTCTCCTGCATTAAAGACTGATCTGGGGTTTTTCATGCTAGAAACCAATCTACCAGGGAGCTACATCATTTTTACTTTATTTTGACACAATGTCTCATCAAATTACTCAGGGTGGCCTCAGACTGTCAATATTCCCATATCAGTGTCTTAAGTGGCTATCCATGCCTAACCTCATCTCATATGTTGCTAATGCTTCTTCAATTGTCGCTATATGCTAGGTTTCTGCCTATTTTATTGAGATATGAATTACATCATATACAACCAATACATTTGAAGTTAATAATCCACTGGATTTGGGTAAGTTTAAAGACTGATGCAACCATTTACACAATCCAATCTTTAAAAGACTTTTTAAAGAAGTTTATGTGTATGTGTGCATGTATGTGCATGTAGATACCCATGGAAGCCAAAAGAGAGGATTGGATGCTTTGGAGCTAGAGTTACAGGTAGTTTTGATCTCCCTGCCCCCATGGAGTTGCTGGAAATTGAAATCTTGTCCCCTGAAAATGCAGCAAGAGCTCTTAACTACAGAGACATCTCTAGCCCAGCAAATCCAATTTGAGAACAATTCTATTACGTCAAAAAGGATCCATATTTTGCCTCATGTACTTTTGCATCCTATCTCCCTCCTGAAATCTCCATCCATATCCTTAACTACCTACTGGGTTGTTTTATTTATCTAAATCAGGCACTAATACTACAGTCTGTGTTTCCAATGCTGAGCTCATCTACTTTCATTAGATCTAAATCATCCCTAATGTTCCTAAAACGTAATGAATGAAGTACCACATGACTCACTCTTCAGAAACACTGGCATCCACTGTTCTGAACTGTCTCTTTTTTCTTGTCTGTACATCCAATGAATCATCACATTCCATATATGTCACTTACTAAGTATAACTCCAATCCATTGCTTTCTCTGTCCTTTCTAATTATTACCTCACTACAGCTAACAAAAACATCTTTGTTAAACTAATCTACCCATCCGAGAAATGTGTATTGAGGGCAACATGTGCCAAGCTGTGCAGAACATTCCTTAACTAGCCTGCTCCAGTTTTTTTTTTTTTAATCTTCATGGTACATTCTTCCCCTCCACCCAATTCTGGGGTTAAATTTATGGTCTTATGCATGCTAAGTAAGTACTCCATCAGTGAGCTATATCTCCAGTTTTCCTGCAGAATTCTTAATGCAATAGTCACACCGAAAAATTTACCTCCAACACACACACACACACACACACACACACACACATTAATCCCACGCTTAAAATAGCTTCATGCTAAATATCAATTGGCTTCTCTCTGACCTTAGGGTAAATTCCAAACTTCTTAACACAATTACAATCCTTTGTGACCAGGTCTCTCCATGCCTCTGTAGTCTCATCTTTTACTGCTTTCGTTGAGCAAGTCTCTTATCTCAGCTGAATTTTCTCAAATGAAAACTAAAGATAATAAAAGTGTGTTTCTCAGAGGTATTTGAAGGGATTAAATGAAATAATACATGTAAAATACTTACGCTATCTGGTGCATATTAAATATTAATAAGTGTTAACTACTGGCGATAGCAATAGGAATGTTAGCCTTTCCCAATCCCACCCTCTCATGGACTCCTATTCTTAGTGCTTGCTGTTGCTTTCTATCATAGGCTCTGCTAATTAGACTATAATATAAAGTCCTTAAAGACAAGCGTCATGAGTTTCACTCCTGCTACAATCCCCAATAGCACTTAGTACAATGCTAAACACACAATAGAGCTTAAAGGATGCTTTTTGATAAAAGTCCACAGAGAACAAAAGTGGCTGAAGTTTTAGTGACTCACTGGAAGAACAGTTTATTGTTTATTGTTTTGTTTTTTTTTTGGTTTTGTTTTGTTTTTTAAGTACAAAGTACGGAGTGGTGGCTCAAACTAGTAATCACAGCAATCCTAAAGCAGGAGGATTGCTGTGAGATTGAGGATAGCCTGGACTACATTGTGAGCTAAGGCTAACCTGGGTTAAGTGTGCAACCGTGTATTTAAAAAAAAATCATAAAATTATCAATGCCCCCCACTCCTCCTCAGAGACTCATTTGTTTATACCTTCCAGCCTAATGTGTCACCAGGTTAACATGGAACTTGGCAATACTCACTGTTAAGTCAGTGGACTCCTTTCAAATGGTTTACTGCCAATATCCTGTTTTTGACAGAAATGGAGTGTGAAAGCATGAAGGTGCTTAATTCTATTCTCTGGCAAACAGACACTGTGCAGTTTGTCTACTCATCTGTGCTATCAGATTTTGCTTCTTAAATCAGCATCCAATCTCGGCTATCGAAAATAACGCAAATTCCATTCCATTAGAAAGCCAATTGACTCCTCCTGAATTGGTTTGGAGCTCTTGGCTGGTAGCCAAGCAGCAATCAGAAACCCACAAGAGCCCCCAGTGGGCTTAAAGACTCAGGTCCCTCCTGATGCTAGGACACCCCCCCCTCCCTGCCACACACACCCCAGCACGGAACTCTTCCCTATCTAGTCCTGTCGCTTCATGTCCTAAGAGTGTCCCTGGTCCTGATGTTTTACTACTAAGACATCTTTTAGGCATTCAGATGCCTGCTGTCCCATTCCAATGCATGCCTACTTGTACACAAACTGTATTTGAAGAACCGTGTGGTTCTATGTAACACAGACTCCAACTGGTATGATGACTCTGAGACGAAAAGTCTTATATGCTTAAAATAATTTCAAAACCATTTTGGGCCTTTGATTTTAGTGAAAAGATGAAACAGGCTTGGTATGTGGAAGAGAATGAGGAGTTGTAGGGGGCAAGTCAGCTCTGTACATAAGAGTCAATAACCTCAACTAGGAAAGACAAAGGCCACGTTTCCCAGGGCCGTTCTAATATTTCCCCTTATATAAAGAAAATGCCAAGGAATTGAAACAAAGAATTGAAAGAACCCTTTACAGGGAAAGAAAATCCTGGGGTCAAAGCAATATCCAAAAACACAAACATCTCAGTGGCCAATTGCCTCCTTTCCACATAGATCCTCTTTACCCCCCACCCCCACCCCGTTCCTCCACAAAGCACCGAGTAGAACACTCAGGCAGCCATCTATGAAGTAGGCAGGTCTGTAATATTGATGCAAGGGTATTGAGATACATGCTAGAGAGATGACCACCATGGGGAAAGCAAGCCCAAATAATGTTCAACTGTCACGGGCTGATATATAAAATCACCTTTCTGTACTGAGGAAGTAAGTAACTAACATACTCAAGTCAGTGTTTATGAACTTCTCAATTATCGTTGCATCGGAGAACAAGAATTCACCACTACCTACCTCTCTCTCTCTCTCTCTCTCTCTCTCTCTCTCTCTCTCTCTCTCTCTCTCTCTCTCTCTCTCTCTCTCTCTCTCTCTCTCTCTCTCTCTCTCTCTCTCTCACACACACACACACACATTCATTCTTGCAGAGAAAATCTAAATGCTTTCACTTTGGTGGTGTTTATTTTTAGAGTCTGTTTTCAACATGATAATATTAAGTATACTTGAGGCAACACCTCTTTACTGCCAATTCTTTGAAACTGTTTAGAAAATTTGTGTCTCAAAGGCACTCCTTTGTGCTGTTGTCATGCCCAGCCTTTAGCAGAAGGACACTGCCAGGCAATTTCAATAAACAAGCCTAGATCCCTGAGTAAACTGATGGACTATAGATGGGATAGTGCTAATGCCTAGAACTGACTACTTTATTTTCGGTACTTGCGTGGTCTCCAAATAATCTAAGCAATAACAGTATGATCCTCAGGCAGTGGTGGAACACGCCTATAATTCCAGCACTCTGGGAGTTCAAGGCCAGCCTGGTCTACAGAGTGAGTTCCAGGACAGCCAGAGCTACACAGAGAAACCCTGTCTCAGGAAAAAGAAAAAAAAAGAGTATGATCCTGAGGCCTTCTGTATTCTTCTTCTCCTTCCTCCCCCAAGACAGGCTCTTAGGATATGGGCCATACCCTGGGATGTCAAAGACAGGCCAACGGCAAGAATATATGTCTATGAAGCTTAGATTAAGGAATGCGAAGACCCAAAAAATACCATCTGTTCTTCTAGAGATTCAGATATTTAGCAGAGGGAAAAGTGGGCTCTCCAGAACTGTCTCCTTATAGAAATCAGTGGCCAGTGAACAAACAGGTTTTCTAAGCTGCACCATGCAGTGCAAAGAACTGAAAGTTTGGAGCCAGAGATTTAGACGTGCATCTCAGCTTACTGTGTGACCTTGAGTATGGCATTTCATTTCTCTGACCCCTTGGGTTCATTGCTTGAAAATGGGGATGTCACCCACTCTACCAGAAGTTTGACATAAATACTGAGGAAGGAAACAAGAATGCCTCTAGCACAGTGTCAAAAATAAATTATTCAAATATGATTCCCTTCCCAGTCCTGGCTAAGCATACCATGCAGCTGGGCTTCTCTTGAAAGACAGAGATTGAAAAAGAATGTCTCAACAGCTGTGTGTGCATGGTAGTTTTCAGAGTGGTTGTTTTAGTTTTAAGTCAAAGTAACGTTTCCCCTTTAGGTTGAGATGATAGAAGAAAAACTGGAGATGAGAGCTATTAAAGGGTACAAGGCAGGTTGGGTAGGTCTTTACTCAGTTGCTAGTATTCTAATTAAAAAGGGAGAATCCAGGCACTATCAGAAGGTGTGGCCTTGTTGGAGTAGGTGTGTCATTTTGGCTGCTGGCTTTGAGATCCTTGTCCTAGCTGCCTGGAAGACAGTGTTCTTGTTTGCGTATGTAACTCTCATCTCCTCTAACACCGTGTCTGCCTGGATGCTGCCATGCTCCCACCTTGATGATAATGGACTGAACCTCTGAACCTGTAAGCCAGTCCCAATTAAATGTTGTCCTTATAAGAGTTGCCTTGCTCATGGTGTCTCTACACAGCAGTAAAACCCTAACTAAGACAGTAAGTAAATAGGCAAATAGGAAATCAGGCTATTCTATGAGATTTCTCATATCACAGGACTGTACTAAGGCAGAATGAAAATGTATGCCTCCATGTACTATTTTGACTAAGAAAACATAACCACACTTGACATCTTACCTGTCCTACAGATATGGGAGTTGAGGACTAGTATTATTCTAAACCCATGCTATGCTTAAACCTCATCCTGTGTCTGTACCCTCAAAATGTTCCCACTGCAACACTTAACATGCTCAAAAAATGTTATTTAACTCCAAATACTTCAACGATTGTCACAAAGTAGTTTTGAAGAAGGATTGAATGCATTTGGTGCCTGAAAAATTATAAAGTGTTTTCTTTTGTAGTATAAAAATAGGTTGTGCCCACACTTCAGCACTTCAGATTGCACAATAGATTTAGCTTCTCCTTCTATATTAAATGTCAATTGCTATATACTTAATAAGATTGAATGTAATACTCTGAATTAGTCACTGCTGAATAGATTGACTAGGTCAGTATGCACTTATTTTCCATTGTTCGTGGAAACTCTTTTCCCCACCTATAATTCCACAGTAGTTTCAAAATGGGTATTTTAGTCTCACAACACACTGGTAGCCCCAAGTCCTTCCTGGGATCTATCAAGTGTGCTTTCTTACTCTTCCATCTCTTATAAAAATGTTCACTGTATATTTTTGTCTAACAAACACTAAATCCAAAATAACTCCCAGTCCTTTGAAACTACTCAAACTGAAAGCATTTGTTTGTCTCTAAAACTTTTCTTTTGCTTTTCCTTGGAGGCAGTAATCTAGAGGAATTTGGGCATAGTAATAGACAAGTTGACTTAAGTATCAATGGAAAGAATCCCTTAGATATTCCTGTAGAATGGCAGTGACCTTTCACCTACTAAATAAAAACTAGTTCCCTTAAAAGCTGAAAAGTGCCAGCTCGCTGATCATCAAACGTTACTTTGTCATGTTTGTAGAAGTTGCATGCATTTTTGGTAAAAAGAGCCATCGGACTGAGATATACAAGTTTTAGGTGTTATAATTTCATTACTACCATGTCTCCCCAAGGAAGGCTCCAGTATATATTTGCTGAGCTTGAAACTGATTGGAAGCCATACTGGAATGACTGACCTTGGCCTACCCCTCATATACAGTAATGAATATGTCTGCAAGTCCTAAAGTCAAGAAGAGAATCTCTGGCAATAAGTGGTACCCTAAGGAAAGTGTTGACAATTGTGCTCTCTCTCTCTCCCTCTCTCTCTCTCTCTGTCTCTCTCTCTCTGTCTCTCTCTTTCCCTCTCTCCCTCTCTCCCTCCCACTATCACTTATGGCGCTTTGACCTTACATACGGCCCACAGTCATGGGTGCTTTACCCTACCTTTAAGGCCCCAGTAGAAAGTATATAGCTGATGAAACTGTGGTCCAGAGAACCTGTCTGTCTTAATGTTACGCTACTAGTGCAACCACAGTCCATTCAGCTCCAAAGCTACCATAACACACTGCCATCCAGGACCTACACAGCATGTCTAAGAGAAGCAAGTTGTAACACTCAAAGCTTTGGAGCTGGTCCTGTGTGGGAAGGGTGGCTGGATGCTAAATTGGGAAGGGAAGGTTGGACATGCATGATTGGAGGCAGGAGATCTGATTCCTATTGTTAGGCAGTAGTAATTCCTGTTATTTACCCAGAAAAAGAACAATAAACACCTAGGAGATTGCATATGTGTATATGTCCAATTGCTCTGCATGTCAAAAGCATAATAACTAACAGTCCATCTCTCTCACAATCAAGCTCCTTCCAGCTTGCATCTCCTTACAGGTTGCTTTCTCCTGGACCTCTCTCAATCTATCCTCCTCTTTGCACATTCCCTTCTCCTTCAAAGACCATTAGTATCCTCTTTGATGTCTCCATAACAATGGACTCTCCAAAGTTCCACATCAGAAAGGCTTCTTTTCCTTTGACATTTTGTGTCTGTTTCTGATGGCTATCATCCTCTCCTTCCACCGTTCCTTCCATTTTCTCTCCACTCCCCTCCAGAGTAAATTTCAGTTCTTTCCACAGATTTATAATGTATTCCTGATAGTGAAGTTGTAAATGCATATCATACTTTAGTAGCCTCATCGAAAGTACCAGTCTATTTGCTTGAGGAAGGTCATTTTGATGCTCTATTCTGAATGGCAAACAATTGGGCAAAACATCTGCCTCCCCCCACACATTCTCTGTGGCTTCAAGAGCCACTTAGACAGTGGTAACTTCCAGTGTTTCCTCTTTCCAAGACCTTCCTCCCGGCATCCAGATTCAGACAGGCAGCTGTTTACCAGGCATTTCCTATCCAACTTTCCTATCCAAGCACAACAAACCACCAATGTCTAAAAGGAACTCCTTCTATATTTCCTCATCTAGTTAAAAGGAATAGTTGTGTTCATTCAGTTACCCAAGGAAGAACTAATCTGTGGATTATCCTAGTCCTCCCTTACACAATCATCCACGGCAGAGCCAAGTAATATTAACTCTGCCGTCTACAAAAGAGTTGATTTTTATTTTATTCCTTCCTCTATAACCTTACTGTCACTACCTCTGGAAGGCCTTTCATCTTTCCCTATGTCACAGAAGATCTGAAGATTTAAGGAGATATGGTGATAGACTTTCCCTGTATTAGTGACAATGGGAGTAGTAACTTGGGACCTTTAACTCCTGCTCCAATTACCATCCCACAATCTTGGCTACTTTTCTTCTTCTTCTTTTTATTTTTTTTTATTTTTTTATTTTTTTATTTTTTTATCTTTTTTTTATTCAATATACATTTCAAATGATTTCCCCTTTTCTGGCCCCCCACTCCCTGAAAGTCACATAAGCCCCTTCCATCTCCCTGTTCTCCCACCCACCCCTCCCACTTCCCTGTTCTGGTTTTGCCCTATACTGCTACACTGAGTCTTTCCAGAACCAGGGACCACTCCTCCTTTCTTCTTGTACCTCATTTGATGTGTGGATTATGTTTTGGGTATTCCAATTTTCTAGGCTAATATCCACTTATTAGTGCATACCATGATTGATCTTTTGAGACTGGGTTACCCCACTTAGTATGATGTTCTCCAGCTCCATCCATTTGCCTAAGAATTTCATGAATTCATTGTTTCTAATGGCTGAATAGTACTCCATTGTGTATATATACCACATTTTTTGCATCCATTCTTCTGTTGAGGGATACCTGGGTTCTTTCCAGGTTCTGGCTATTATAAATAGGGTTGCTATACAATAAATACAAAGAACTCAAGAAGTTAGACCCCAGAAAACCAAATAACCCTATTAAAAAATGGGGTACAGAGCTAAACAAAGAATTTTCACCTGAAGAACTTCAGATGGCTGAGAAGCATCTTTAAAAATGCTCAACTTCATTAGTCATTAGGGAAATGCAAATCAAAACAACTCTGAGGTTTCACCTCAAACCAGTCAGAATGGCTAAGATTAAAAACTCAGGAGACAGCAGGTGTTGGCGAGGATGTGGAGAAAGAGGAACACTCCTCCACTGCTGGTGGGATTGTAAGATGGTGCAACCACTTTGGAAATCAGTCTGGCGGTTCCTCAGAAAACTAGGCACGTCACTTCCGTAGGATCCTGCTATACCACTCTTGGGCATATACCCAGAAGATTCCCCAGCAGCTAATAAGGATATGTGCTCAACTATGTTCATAGCAGCCCTACTTTTCTTCTTTTAAAAAAAATTTATTGGATATTTTCTTTATTTACATTTCAAATGTTTTCCCCTTTCCTGATTTCCTCCCTGGAAACCCCCTATTCCATCCCCATCCCCCTGTTTCTATAAGAGTGCTTCCCAACCCATTCCCACCCCCCACACACACACACTGGCATTCCCCTACACTGGGGTATCAAGCCTTCACAGAACCAAGGGTCTCTCTTCCCACTGATGCCAGATAAGGCCAACCTCTGCTACATATGCAGCTGGAGCCATGGGTCCCTCCATGTGTATCCTTTGCTTGGTGGTTTTCTAAGCATAGATTTTTATCACACATCTGCTTAATATCATTTCACCGATCCTTAGACTCCTAAGAATAAAGTCTAGACTTTATCTGCCCATGATGTACAAAGCCCTTCATTTTCTAGGTCCAAGCTATTTCTTCAGATTTGTCTCTTTCAATGGTTCTCCAATCTCAGATTTGGTAGAGTCAGATTTCTGCTAGTCCCCTGAATAGCTCTATGCTGATCACCTTTCTATATCGCTGTATTCGGCCCCTTCAATCACTTATCTCATTTTTCTGGCAAAAGTTTATTCATTTTCAAGGTAATTCCACTTTCATTTCCACTTTGCATCCTTTTCTAAGCCCCTCAGGCACATCTGGATGTTTCTTCCTCCATGCCAACCCGTCATCTTGCATTTGTCTTCATTACAACAAGGATTCTTTCACATTCAATTTGCTACTTTGTCTGACAGGTTCTCAGACAATCTGCATGTGCCTTGGAGGCAGGAACCATTTTCTACTTATTGTTATACACCCAGATCATGGGTACCATTTCCCCCTGCAAGCTGACATTTGCACCTTCATTAATATCTCTGCTGCCCACCTCTCTAGAGGGCTATTTTTTCCCTCCTTCAGCATTTAGCTGAAATGCATTTTCTTATTTAAAAAAATCTCCTGATTGGATGCACTTTGCTGTAATTACTTATTCATTTTTATTATATCCTCTGTATGTGTGTTCAAATGGCTTAGATTCTATTCTTCCTTCTAGTTCAACTACTTCATGTATTTAAGGATCACTGCTGAAATCATGATAGCACTACTTTTAAAAGATTATTTTCCTTTAAAATATCTATTTTCTTTCCACTCGAAGAAACGGTCAGACTCCAGTTAAACACACCTTTACCCATCCTAAACTAAGTACCCAGGCAATAGAAGCAGAGACAGAAAGCCACCTCAACTTTCAAGACCAAAACGATGGATATTTCCAAAAAGCCATTGCAATGAAGAACTGGTAGAGACATAGAGCTTAAATCCCTCAATGCAAGGGAAGTGCTCCTCCCACCACCACCACTCTGTCCTAGTACCCTCTTTCCAGTGCCTTTATTCTCCCTTGTTCCTTGTCCTGACACTGCAGTGCACCCCAGTCCCATGAAAGGCTTGAGAAGAGACAGATGGTATCAACTTGCTCCCAGAGCATCTAGGATCAGCTTGGATTGTAGCAGTTGAGAGGAGTAAGTAAAAGAAAGTGGCTCACAAAATGCTCAGCAAAGCTTTTGTTTGTTTAAGGCACTCGGGGTCTAAAACCTCAGAACAAAAGTGAGAGGGGATATACTACCTTCCCTTGTACTGTGTACTCAGCGCTGCTTTAAACTCCCATTTTCTTACTAGAGGCTGTGCTTTCCCTAGCCAGACTGTAAGTCCCTGGAGATTGTCAGCCAAGTGTTTTTTTTTTGTTTTTGTTTTTGTTTTTTTTTTTTTTTTTGTATTCTCTAAACCTTTCAGCACACCACATACATAGTGTATGCTCAATAAACAACATTGACGCACTGATTGGTACGTAGTTAACTATTTTTTTCTCTGGCAAATTTTCAGGAATGTCAAAAGGAAGTAACCATCTGTTGGTATACATTTTCCCTTAGCTATGCGTTATACAGACATTTCCTTTGGAAAAATAAACAAAGGATGCTTGATGAGCCAGAACAAAGAACTAAATATAGAGTTTAAGTGGCCAGAGTATCAAGGTCAAAGCATGTCCTTCCTTAACCAGATTAAAGGAGAGCTATGGATCTGCATAGCCCCATGAAATGCTTTCCAACTATCTCTTTTCCAGCCCCAAATGAAATGATTTTCCACTATCTGAAAGCTGAGCCAAAAGTATAAGCTAAAATTTAGCTAATAAATTTCTGGTCATCTTGATCTGTTTCTGTAATAATAGGAAGACTCCAGCTTTGTTTACGTTCTGTGAAGAGAATAGGGAAGAGAAAGAAAAACTAGGATGGGGAAGCAGTATTTATGGACTCTTTATGAAATGTCAATCTGTGACAAAAACACTCTCCAACAATAAGGAAGGGAAACAGGTTTGGCAGGAATATAACCTATTCCTGTTCTTGCCAAAGTGTTGTAGCTGGCATCCGCCACCACCGCCAATGTGAAGCGCTTAAATTACACTGTGAATATAGTCATTCTCTACAGACAAATCTGGATAAGATAAAATGGGGGGGGGAGAGTCCAGACACCATTCAGTGTCTGGCTCTCATAATTAGCATTATCCTGCTATTTATTTCAGTGTATAAAGTACTGACGAGTATTCTTGAAATCTCAAGTCCCTCATTTAACTGCATTACTAATCCTGGGGCTTGTCCTGGAGCCTTTTGGACATACAGGCTCTGTGTTGAATGATTATAATAGGTAGTCTGGATGCACCCTGTTATTAAAGGGGAAGGTAAGGGCACATCTCTAAGCTTTCAGAAGGAATGATGACATAAAGAACAGCCCTGGACTGTCATGAACCATCTTAGAGGGGCTGTCCAGGACTGAATCTTATAAAAGAATCTTATGAATTCTTTAGTAAACTCCTACAATATACTCTAATCATACTTGCCTGCAAACCCTTTCCCCAACTCCTACCAGATTCACTGTTAGCTCCTCCCAACTTCATTCGGGACAGAATCCTAAACTGAACAGACTGTACAGTAACTCCTAAAATATACCTAATGCTCAATACTATTATACTGCCTCACTGTTCTTTGCTTGTTCTCTGTGTTTTTATTCCATTATCTATTGCTCCTGAACAGGTGTGACCACATCAGAGTAGATGTTTTACAGTGTGTAGGGAGTATGCCGAAGCTATTTTCTTGTGCCTAACATGATAACAAAAGCTGATCTTTTGTGTAGCCAGATCAGACAGTGGCTCATATAATGGGATATAACAATCATCTCAAAGGGTGCTACTCAAATAAAGCTACTTTGCTGGATCACCATGGGATTCCCTCTTAATCTACTACACAACACATGGTAATAGTAGCACTACTTCCTTAAGGCACAGGTTAACTTCTGAATGCTAACTTTAGGAAGCTAATTTAACTATCACTTCTTGAGCTGTGATCTTGCACCATGGTATAGCACTTGCCTAGCATGTGTTCTGGCACCCAAAGAAAGAAAAACCATCTGCTATCCAATGGCCAGAGTGCATTCTCCCCTACAAACACAATGATGGATTATTTTATGAGGCCTGTTGCTACCATATCAAAAGAACAGAGCAAATAATAAAAAGAACTATTTTAGTAGGTGGAGCTCGGGGAATTCTATGGAAGAGGGGGAGGAAGAAGCCAGAGAAGTCAAGGGAACCACAAGAACACACACAGAATCAACTAACCTGGGCTCATAGGAACTTACAGAGACTAAACTACTGTTCAGAGAGCCTGCAAGGGTCTGACCTAGGCCCTCTGCATATATGTTATGTTTATGTAGCTTGGCATTTTGTGGGACTCCTAGCAGTGGGAGCAGGGGCTGTCTCTGACTCTTCTGCCTGTTTTGAGGACCCATTTCCTCCTACTGTGTTGCCTTGTCCAGGCTTAATAGGAGGGATGTTCCTAGTCTTGATATGCCAACTTGATATGCTGTGTTTGGTTGATAGCCCTGGGAGGCCAGCTCTTTTCTAAATGGAAACAGTGGAGGAGTTGATGGAGGGGCGAGGATAGGAGATAGGAGGGGTGCTGGAAAGAGAGGAGGAAAAGGAAACTGTAGTCTGGATGTAATATATGAGGGAAGCATAAACAAATAAACTGGCAAACAAACAGGAACTGGTTTCTAGCATGGCCTGTGAACAGATAGAATGCTATGCTTAGATGCCAGGATGATGAATTTCCCAGGAGTCAAGAAAGTCGATTTTAGAGAGATTCTAATACGAAAGAGCAATGAGAAAAAGTGTAACTTTGCTCTTTTGACTAGTACTTTCTCTACGCTTAATAGTCTTGATTAGAATGAATACAATGATCGTTTTATTTTTAACCACACTTTATTCACTATTATCTATTACTCCACTGTCAATCATGCAAATTCTAAGCTGAGAGACCCCTTACCCAATCTTCTGCTCACAATATTCTCTTGTCCCTTCAGCAGTACAGATTTCTTACACTATAATCTAACAGCATAATCAGAAGCTTTGATAAAATGTAACACAGAGGGATTCTGACTGGTTGAAATTACTCCTAAATAACTTTCTACTTTGTCTCTCCCTTCTTGGAAAGATTGAGACACCACAGAAAAAGAACAAAATAAAGTAACCATTGACAGATCCATGACCTGTGAAATCTGGAAAGGTGGTGAAAAAACACAACGTCATTTCAAGTTTACACTTTAGAAGGAAGGATGCTGATGCAGAGGTCCTAACCAACTTACACTCATGTACCCAGTCAGTTCATAGAAGAGGCAAATCTGGAATTCAGTTTTCCAACTAACACTCCAATGATCCTTCTTTTCATTCTTTCTGCTTCTCTCTGTACCCACATCATCCCATTCTAGTTTCACATATGAGCTTCACCGGTACCCCAGGTACTCTATACAGAGATGCCCAGTGGGGATTATACGCTAGAGATGTTCATCATTTAAGCATATTCACTACATTAGAAGAAACCGAAGATTTTAAGAAGACCAAACAATTGGGGGATGTGGATTTACTTATTCATAAGAACTCATTGCTTTGGGAGGTATTCCTCAATCTTTAACGGAATCTTGAACTGGGATTGTGATAAAATTATTTCATCATTTAAGAAAAAAACTTGTTTCTCTTACATTTATCTGCCACACACAAGAGTGAATTATAAGACTCTATATAGAATTAGAAAAAATAGCCCAATCACTGCCCATGAGAAGTCCTATATTTTACTGGTCTATATTAAGGTTTTAAGTATGATTAACAGTTATTCCATCAACTCACACAAAACAAAATAATATATATGGAGTTTCATATATGCTTTTAAGAGAAAGAAGAGAGAATAAAACCTTTCTATTACTCGTTCCTGCCAAGAAGCACTGAACTCTCCTTCTAAACTCTTTTAATATTCAATGTTGGTAATATTTTTAAATCTTAGACTTATTTGCACAGCACTTCATAATTCACAGACAACTTAATAATAGAAATTATTTGTTGATAACAAAAAAGACTAAGTAGAAGTAATCGAAAATAAGTGACAAGATGATGTGTAAGGATATAGCATGGAGCAGGGCTATGGGATGAAGGAAGGAGAAGCTAGGCAGTGGGGAAATAGTGATGACCAGAGAGAGTGGTTATTGAGTGCACATCACCCTACCCTAAGGATTCATGATCTGCAAACTATCTAGTAATGACTTTGTAAGTGATAACATCATTTGATGAAGGATCACTTCCTAGATGGTTCTCATACCATCTAGTGTTCAAAAGGACAAGAGCTCCTCTTCATCGGTTGTTCCCCACAAACTATCACCATTACCAAATCTGAAAAATCACCCATCTTTCACCTTTCTTCGATCAAAATTGCTAAAGGCATGAGAGATCATCTACACTACAGTTCAGTCCTTTACCCCAAACAGCTGGCAAAATTGAAGTCCCTCCACAGATCACCCAGTTCAGATCCAAAGAAAGAATTGCGAAGGTTACTGGTACATACCTCAACTTGCTGGCAGATCTGGATTAGTTTGGCCATTTGATTTTCTAGTTCACTGTTGCGCTTAACCAGGTTGGTGAGGTTCATCTCGAGAGTTTGCTGCCATCACGGAGGGTATGAAGCCAGCAGGAAAAAAGGGAAAGGGGGGAAAAGAACAATGAACTTGAGAACTGACATAATATGGAAGTCAAGCAGCCAAAAGACTGAGCTTTCTACCTCTTTCTCAAGGAGGAGACATAAAGATGAGACAGATCCTCATATAGCCCGTGTTGGTTTTACACTTAGTGATGTTCCTGCCTCAGCCCATGAAGTCCTAGACTTGTAAGTATATGCTCCTCCATGGATACAGAACTGATGGTCTCACACAAGTGAAGCAAGTGCTTTATGCTGAGCCACACCGTCAGCTCAATAGAGTTGTATTTGATACTTACCAAGTCTGCTACCGGCCCAGAAATGTATACTTCTGCCCTGACCAGGGAAAAGGTGCCGTTCATAACTTTGAAGACTGGTTTAAGAATTTATCTCTAACTTTTCAAACCACAATGTTCTGCATTTTTATTTATAACATTATATACTTACAGGCATGTCTATTCATGAAAAATATATTGTACCTTGAATGTGCTATCTACCAAAACCAAATTTTGTAACTCACAGTTTTTCTTTCCATAGAATTTCAATCACAAAGCATGATTCTATCTAGAAAATATCTATTCCCCATCATTTCCTGGTATACAACTCCCTTTAGGCCCACATCAGAAACACTTTGCATGCATTTTGAGCATAACATAGTTTTACTAGTATGTATAACTCTAACATGTTTTCAGTTCAGCAATGTATTCTCTCCCATTCCTTGTGTGAAAACTAAAATATGTCTCTATATATTGATCAAGGATGCTCATCTTTCCCTATATCCAAATGTTAGCTTTGAGAGCTGCTTCCCCTGATCTCAGTACATATTACTTTCCTGTCCACTATCTCAATACTTCACCAACTGTTCCAAACATAATACCCCAACTTCCTGACCCTCACTCTGGTCCTATTCTTTCCCTGAGTCATGCTCACTGTCTCTCATTGTCGTCTTCATGTTGCTATGATTTATAGCTGTTCAAAGTTCATTCTATGGAAAGAGGGGGTTGGAAGGCCACTAAGGAGTAAAGAGATTTAGATAAAGAGAGGGGACTTGTGATCTTGGATCCTTTCCTGTCTAATAAGTAGTTATGACTCCTTAATAACTTTCGCATTGTTTTTGAATGTGCTGCAAAGGTTATATGATTTCACTTGTTCTCAAATGGGATTTTGAGAACCGGCTAAACTTTTGTTTCCCTTCATGTCACATTGTGATGGTGAGATATGTTCCATAGACTCAGGTATTTTAACAGTTTGGCACTGTTGGGAGAGGTTCTAGGAAGTGCAGTCTTGTTGGAAGAAGTGTGTTACTGGGATTGGGGGTTTAATAAAAATGGTCGCATAGGCCCATAGGAATTGGGACTATTAGGAGGTGTGGTCTTGTTGGAAGAGGTTTGTCACTAGAGGCTAGTATTTGAGGTCTCAGAAGCTCAAACTAGACCTAGTGTGACAGTCTCCTGCTGCCTGCCAATACAGATGTAGAACTCTCAATTACCTTTCTAGCACTA
Organism: Apodemus sylvaticus; assembly: GCF_947179515.1. Lineage (NCBI taxonomy): Eukaryota > Metazoa > Chordata > Mammalia > Rodentia > Muridae > Apodemus > Apodemus sylvaticus. The sequence goes on along the minus strand of NC_067495.1, from coordinate 102,331,977 downwards.
TATATATGCCTGTGTACTGCCATGTTTCTTACAATAACAATAATGAACTAAAAGCTCTAAAACCTTAAGGCAGCCCCAATTAAAGGTTTCTCTTTGTCATGGTGTCTCTGCACAGCACTAAAACCCCAAGACCATGAGCATTGAAAGTCTATGGCCTTACCCCATTTCTAGTTTGCTCTCTTTGCTTCTCAGAAAAGACAAAGAAGTGACTTCTCAGCTTCCTACTCCTGTCTCCATGTCTGCTGCTTGCTGCCAGGCCTCCCCCATCGTGATGGCCTCTTATCCCTCTCGAACTGTAAACCAACATATACTCTTTGTTCTCTAAGTTAGGTTTTTTTTTTTGGCTTGGTGTTTTATAGCAATAGAGAAATCTCTAGTACACAGATCTATCTTGATTACCTTAGCTTTAGTTCCCTGGAAATGACCCATGTCACCCCTGCTTTATTTCATTTATTTCTTGAGGTGTCTTTCTCATCTGTCTTTCATTCTGTTCCCATCTAAATCTATGTTCGCAATAGAAGGGACTGGGGAAAGGAAAAGGGAACAAATGGCAGCAATCACTGAATCAGGCACAATCACTAAACTAAAGAGATCTTAAAAGGACAAAGAAGAAACGACAGCTCAGAGATTTACTGCAACAAAAACATATTGCGCATCTCCTGTATTAAAGGGCAGTGACTTTAAAGATGAGGAAATTAAAATAGATCTTGAAGTATGAGAAGGAATTTAACAGAGATGATGGACGGCGTGGTGTTTCAGGCACAAAGAATAAGATGAGCAAAAATGAAAACACAGCAGCCAGAGTGGTGGCACACACCTGTAGTCCCAGCTACTCGGTTCATTTGAGCCTAGGAGTTTGAACTGCTGTTCAGTTACTATGTACTAAACAACATAGTAACACTTCCACTCTCAAGAAGAAATATAGTGTGTATGTTCTGGGATCAATAAACAGTTTAGTTTGGCTAGAACATAGGGTACAAGAATGGAAAAGGAGCTTGAAGCCTTGTTTTTCTGAGTATGGTTGTATACACCATTAGTCCAAGCACTTAGGAAATGAAGATAAGCTGATCTATGTGAGTTTCAGGCTAGCTCGGGCTAGAAAGCAAGTTCCAGGCAAGCCAATACTGCGTAAGTAGAACCTGTCTGGGGCGGCAGAAAGCCCTGTTTTGAGGATTTTGAATGTACAAATGAGTTGGTACCTATTTGCTTTAGCGTTGAGTAAGGAAATGACATCATCATTTGGGATATTAACTTAGCAGGAATATGGGAAAGAGAAAAACAGGAAAGCCTGGGAGGCAGGAACACTGGCTGTGAAGATTCTGCAATATTCAAGGCAGTTACAAATGCACATCTGGGCCAAGCTCAGAGGAAAATCAAGAGAAACATGTTTCAGGAAAAGTTTGATAACTGACAAATGTACAAAGACCACAAGAAATGTGAAAATATATTTTAAAAGATGAGGGGTGGAGTGGATTGGATAATCAGAGGTCACAAGTAACCTTTATACAAGGAGTTTCAGTTGGGTTTTGGAAATAGATGCTAAATCATATGGGCTAAGAGTACATTAGAAGGCTGCAAGCCTACACTCCTCTCCAAAAGTTTGACCATAAAGTGCATAGACTAGAGCTCACTTTGATCAAAGGGGCTAGTGTAAATTAGAGAGGGGAAAGCACTAATAGAACCAATCAGTCAAAGATTTCCTCTGGCTGAGTAGTCTTCATTCCCAGATAAATGGAAATCCCACATATCAAAAATCTAAGATATTTGATAAATAGCTCATTGGTCGAAAAACCCAGAGAAGAAGAAAAAAATCTATTCAAAATTCTGCGTTTCCCACTACAATGTGTTTCCATTCAAACATAGGATTCCATTGGGAGAATGTTTTTGAACAAGTACTTGCAACCTGTTGTAACACTGGCCTTGAAATGGATTTATCATGAATAATTCATACTGCAGAGCAGGACTAAGATCCCTGCTGTGTGTTCCTCATTTATGGCCCTGAACTGAAACTCATGCGTGTACAAAGCTACGGAAAAGAAAAATTAGTGCTGAACACATAATTTGGGGTCTGGTTAGACTACAGGCCTTGGGTTACCATCACAGAATTATGGCAAATGGTTAGTTTGCTCTGGCTCCCTAGCAATTTACAGAATGCCAGTCCATTTTAACAACACAGTTCTAGAACTGACAAGATGACTCTAATTTCAACCTTGCTTCATTAATATGAAAAATGCTTTGAAAAATAAATCTTTGGCTAATGAAAACACCATCTGTTGATGGCTTTTTGCCACTGTTTTCTTACATTATAAGACATAATTTAGGGGAAAACACTGAACATTTATGTCCTTCCGTCATTTGTAAGGAATGAAAGCCTCCTTTCAAATTGCAATTGATTCTCAATAATGAACCTATGCAGAGAACTGAAGCAATGCTGCAGTCTCTCTCCTCACTGCCTCCGAAATACCCAACACTCACAAATCATTTAGAACTAAACTTTCGGAGCCACTCTAGGTTTGAATGACATGATTGATTTGGCCATGGAATTATCTTGTCTATACCATGTCTAGTAAACAAAGTTGATTTGTGTGTGCATGCACACAAAATGTTTTCATGTCAAAATAAACATGTCTCTTTGTGATTGTAACTCAGTTTTGAAGAATCACTTTGTTTTGCTCCTTTCACATGGATTCCAGTTAATGACTGGGCTAGGTTCCCTCTGTCTGAGCCCAGTCAGTACAACATTCTCAAAACAGTTGAACCTTCACAGCAAGAGAGCCAAAGTAGCAGGGGAGATTGAAATGGAGATATCGGCTGGGAGGAAACAGGGACAGGAGGTTGGCAGAGAAAGCAGGATGAAGTTCCCATTTCCTGCTGCAGGAGGTTACCTCTGAGTCTCTCTTCCTTTCCCTTTTGTGAGGGTGAGAAGCCATTTTAGTTTCTGAAACTCTGAGACCCTCTTCACCTTCTAATGACTACATTCCAGCTTGCACAAAATCACGCATGTGTCGAAACAGCACAAAAAGAAGGCATGATTTGGCTGACTCCCATAATTGAGATCGTAAGAGGCCTGTGTTAGCTAAATTGGCAGTCTCCACTGATTCCATTTTCACCCTAATTCCATTTCATTTGTGTTGTATAGGCTTGGCCTTTTTTGAGCTCTACAGTTCCTTTACTAAAGAACATGATTTTCTGTCCAGGAAGCCAGGCACAGACCACTCTTCTTTCAGACAGCATCCGATTTTTCAAAACACCCTCTGTGACTCGCCTAAATAATTGCTTTTTTAAAAGAAAAATCTCACTTCTTTAGAGACAGGTTACTTAAGGTAACATTCTTCTTTTTTATTTACTCTCTCAATAAACTTAGTCATATATTTTTAGAAAAACAGATCTGCATTAAAGGAAGAGAGGTTACTCTTACAGCACAGAGCCAGTCCAACTCTACATCTGCCATGCTCCATTCCATGGAGGCATATGGAGTCATACACATATGAGCACTTTACACACATTGACAAGACACGGCAAGTCTTAAAACCTGGAAAAGGGTCCATCTTTTCTGTTTGTTCCATTAAGACATCTAGTATTGCCATCAAAAGCCTGTTTTCTGTCTAGCTTTCCAAAGGTATATTTTCTATACCTAGTCAAGATCACAACTTTGGGGCTTCAATATGGGAACTGAACCCTGGGACAAAGGTAGGAGTGAAAAAAGAGAAAAGAATCAATCCCAAAATTAAGTTTTTAAAGATTAAAGCAACTTCCATATATCTCCATGCCTGTAATTTAGTCATGAAAAGCAAGAGACAGATGGAAATAGAAACTAATAAGGTAGGACATAGGAAACATGGAGTAGATGAGGAACAAGGACCAGAAATGACTGTTTGCATTAAAAACTGGGGAAAGTAAAATCATCATCACCATCATCATCATGATCACCATCAGGTCTAGGGATAAAACTCAGTGGTCCACACTATTCAAACCTCAGTATGGCAGAAAGAAGACAATTTACAAAAAGAGAGAGTGCTGAAATATATGTGTGGGGGTGTGGGTGTATGTGTGTGTAGTTATATATATGTGTGTGTGTGTCCATAATATATACACACACACACACACACACACACACACACATATCCATCCTTTGGTAATCCCAGTACTCAAGAGACTGAGGCAGGAAGATCATCCGTGAGTTCTAGTCAACATAGTGGGAACCTGTCTCCACAAGCAAAGCAAATACTTGAGTCAGTGCTACCACTCCCAGACATCACCCTTTTTATCTTTTCAGTTTTTTTCATCCTATCCATATATAAACAAAAACCAGAAGCCAGAATCTTAATATGCTTTGTAGTTCATACTCTACCTTCTTCTTCTCTTCCCCAAGTGTTTGTCTTAGAAATACTTACTTTGCTTTTGCTTCAGTCTGTCACTTTATATATCAATTACATATGGCCTTTCAACAACAGAACACACCATCTGGTCGACAAACTGAAGCCCACATCCTTATGCCAGAGTTTATTCTTTCCCCCAACACTTATTTGCTGTTGTAGAGACATAAGCTATGTCCTACAATGAGATGCAGATGACCTTCTAGATTGTCTATCACACAGGCCAACTCCACTTCAGGTCTGTTAGAAAATGGCAGACTCTTGAACACGATGAAATGGGTTGTCACCCTCCCTTCTTTTCATTCAGATGTCTTGCAAACAGTGAACACAGACTCGAACCTCCACTTCTGTTGTGACCAGGAATATTACTCGAACCATTCTGCAGGCTTCCCTTCCTCTTCGGATGCATGCCAGAGTTGAGTAAATATTTACCTTAAACAGGTGAATTTTACTTGGACCTTCTAAATAAACCTAAATGTAGTATTTATTTTAATAACACTCTCCATAGTGAGTGAAAGCCTCTGAATTCCATTCTCCTTGCATTGCCCCTCCTCACTGCCAATCTTTTGGCTACAATATTTGTCTTTCTCTTTCATCTGTTCTTCCTTCATATATAATTTCTGACCATGAATGTGCTGTGAGAGTCAACCCTTGACCCCCTTCTCGGTTTGTTTTTGTGTGGCTGACCCTCCATTCTGAAGCCAATTAAATCTACTCCTCTAGCCATTTTTCAAGCACACAAAAAGCTTGCATTTCAATTCCTTCTAAATCCTTAGCCTTACAGATCTTATAACATTCCGTTGGCTCCACCTGCCAGATGTTTGAACACATTCTGTTCTCTTAACCAGAACATCCTCGTTCCCTGACTTTGTCCCAATTCCCCAATAAGGAAGTCTAAAATCTCCTACTGTCGTTCCATGGCTCTCATAACTTCTTGTGCTTACATTATTTTGTAACCATGTTCTTAATTGTCTGTCTCTCCTTCTTCCACCAGGGCTTGAGATTAAGCTGTGTTTATCCCTGTAACATCTTTTCCGTTGCCTGGCATCTAATAGGTGGTCAGCAAATATTTGACAAAGGAATGCTAACTGACCCATAATTACATGTTGTCTCTTCCTAACTTCTTTATTTCTGTCTTCAATGCCTTTCTTTTTTAAGACATCCCCAATTCAAGCATTCTTCTTTAAGTCTCTTCATCATGTAAAACTATTGCAGTCATTTATCAAACCCTAGTCAGTCCTTTCCTCATGGAGTCTTTCCAATCTGACCCTTCTTCGATCACAAATCCATCTCCAATTCTCAGTTCTGAGTCTGATGACATCTTTTCCCTGTCCTAAGCTCTGGGCTGCAGAGCCTCCTGTGCAAATCTCTATCATGTTAGTAATCAAATTGAATTGGATTTTTCAATTGATGTGTCTGTCTTCCCTACTAAGCTCAAAGCCCTAATGTGACAGACTGCCTTGTTTCTTGTAGTCCCCACTCCCGCCACAATGTCCAAAATGTTCAATAAACAAAGTAAGTGTTCATTAATTGTAAAATGATTGAAGGAGTCTCTAATCCAAATCCTCGATGCAACAGTTAAAGGTTCTTCTATCATCAACTGAGACAAAGAAAGAGGCATCATCTCATTATATCAAATATTCATGGACTTAAGAGACACTACCATATTTTCATCTTCAAATGCCACTCCTCTAACTTCAGTAATTCTTGTTTCCTTACATGTGTTACATTTATGCAATAGGTTTCTTTGTCCTGCAGTAACAGACAAGATTCTCACCAACCCAAGAGTAATCTGAATCATCCATCATCTTTTGAAGTATGCTCAAAGTAGTGATTTAGCTCAGCCACTGGTGACTAAAAGACCTGTGACAAAACAACCTCAAAACATCAAGGGGGATCACACATAATTGGAGTTTCTACTTGCTAAACTTGCTCTTAAGCTAGAGAGATGACAACAGAAAATATCTTCCAGCACAGGCTCCTATTAATACTACATGAGTGCAAAGACAGAGAAATCGATGAAGTCTTGGAAGAAAAAAAGAATTCAGATCAGTCTTAGAAAGCAGTTTTAGTAGAGATGAAATTAAAATACACTTACTCAGACACCCACATGGATATTTACAGAATCAGACTTTTTTTTTTGCTTGCTTTAGAATCATGTTCTGTTTTCTTGTCTTTGAGACACAGTCTTGCTATGTAGTCCTGGCTGATCCAGAACTCACTATTTAGACCAGACAGGCTTCAAACTTGCAGTGACCCTTCCCCCTTACTGCACCCAAGTGCTGAGATTTAGGCATATGCTAACATGCCCTGGCCTGTGTTTGCTTTTCTGTTGTTTTATTTTGTTTTGATGTTTTGTTTCTAACACATTCTCATGTATCCTAGGGTGTACTCAAACTCACTATAAGCCAAGAATGACCTCGAACTCCCGATCCTCCTTCCTCTACCTCCCAAGTACTAAGACTGAAGGCATTCAACACCATACCCGGTTCTAGATTTATACATACATGTGATGGGGGAGAAGTTTTGAATAGTTCAGAGACAACAGTAAAGCCAGCTTTATAAGCAATAGTAACTTTAGGATCTGGAGTTGAAGGGTGAAGACAGGGTTAGCTGAGAAACCCCTTGATATTATTAACCTTCCCACCCACATTCATCCACTACAATCCACACCTCAACAAACATAAATCCCAACTATTTTTTCACTTTTATTTAAGTTTTGTAGAAATTTTATTAAATTGAGTGTTGCTTTTTCTTGCTATATTTAACAACTGTTATTCTAGACCCAAGTAAACAAGATATAGTAAAATCTTTTTTCCTCTCCTTTCATCTATGGTAACCCACCCTGGTCTATACTGCAGATTTTTCTAATTGAGCATAGAGGTCTGACTCATGTATTAAAGTGACCCTTAACCTTGGATGGCCTAGCTTTAGAGTAGGTTATTTTTGAGTCTCTAACCATCCCTAAGGTGCCTACAGGAAGTCTTACAATCATGATCCCCACCTGCCCAACTTGTCAGTAGATATCACAGACGTTCATCTTCACATACAGTGACACATATTGATAGGCACACCAATACAACGCCACAGAGGCATTCTCGGTCACAGATTCATGCAGAAATGTACACCCTCGTGGATGATGATGCCTACATATTTATGCAAATATACCCTCTTCCAAACCCAGTCTCTCATAAAGATATGAATCTTCTCATGTTTATATTCATACTCATATTGGTTCAGATATAATCAAATGCTTACTGGTACATACTTCAGAGGGTATCTGTCTTAGCCAACTGAAGTGGGTGTCAAGTGGGTGCACAGACAATTGACTGGGGAAAGGCAGTGGCAGAATGAGAGTGAGTGGCAAGACAACAGAGTGACTGAGTGGGAAGAAGGACAATAATCAAAGTGATGCGATTCAACAATACCTATCTTTCCAACCTTTTAACTCTTACTGTAGCTTTCCTTTGAACATTCTCCAAGTCTTATATCTCATTACTCTTTGTCTGGGAATGTTTAGCTCTGTCTCAACGTGTGTGTGTGTGTGTGTGTGTGTGTGTGTGTGTGTGTTACTTTCCAATGGAAAAAAACTTAATCTAGTTCCAGGTAATATACTGTAATAACAAGAGTCTTAATATGCAAATATAGCTACATTTGCAGTGGTGAATTAGAGGAAATAGAATGAGAAAAGGAAAATGTGCTTGTTTATCCTTTCCAGGAAATTCCTCTGTTCCCCCTGGTTTTTATCAGCTACATTTTTGGCAGGCTGTGGGCATGGAAATGTGAAGACATCGCTCTCAAAGAGAATTATAATAATCACGTCTGATTTATACAGATGTCATCATAGGGTTAGGCAGTTGGAAAATCCAGTAATCAAAATGAATAGGCACTTAAAATGAAGGACGTGTCGTACATTTGCTCTGGGTTTGAAAATTGTCAGTAGTTCACAGGAGGCAGTTTTAGACTTCCAAGGTATTCATAATGGCAAGAATGATTTGTATCTACTAAAATGAGAACGAAATCAAACTAGGTGCACTAGTATACTTCCTACAATATAATTATAACACTGGGCATAGTGGTTCTGGCCTATAATCCTAGCACCCAGGGATCAGATTCAGGAAGATTGTGAATTCAAAGTCAGCCTGTGTTACATAAAAACAAAAACAAAACCTTGCCTCAAAAAACTAGAACAAGCAAATAAACAAAACCCCCCATATCATTGTGAAAACATAATTTGTTTGGATTTCTTAAAGAGGTACTATATATGTTTGATGAACACAAGGAGGATACTGAAGAAAGAAAAACAATGTATCTGGCCTCCAGGAATTTATAATGTCTCTGTAGTGTATTGGAGCAGACTTGTGGGGTTTGGCTTGTGCTCTAAAGATCCAGTAGAGTTCCTAAGCAGTTTCTAAGCAGGCCAAGAAAAAACACTGGTGAACGTAGAAAAAAAAAAAAAGCCAGACTGGACATTTTGCATGCAGTTAGGAAGTTCACCCAAGTAGATGAAGCTGGCAAAATTGAGAGTCAGGAGGGGAAAAAATGTAAATGAGCAGCAAATGATAAAAAGCAGATTTTAGAATAGCAAGTTGAAGTCTATCAGGGAGAGAGGCACTGAAATTGGCCTCTTTATATAAAGCCAACATTTGATAATACAATAATATTAGTCTTTTATACAGGAAGGAGCTGGTATAAATAGAAACTCTGAAATATGAAGCAGTTTTTTAAAAAGTGTAGCATATATCATCAACTAAGTGAGGTACATTTAACTGTCAGGACCATGAGTATTGCTTGAATTAATTAAAGTACTGGTAGTCTTCTGAAGGTTGTGTATCCTGAATCTCAACCCTATAGGCATACTAAACAAATAAAATCATAAACTATTATACCAGTACTCCCATTCAAAACAAACAAACATACAAACAAACAAACAAACTACTTTCCCATGACTCCAACCTTTCTTATATACCATAATGGATTGTTTGGTTTTCATTGAACAACATCACAGTCACTAATCCTACCCACGGAAGTTGAATATAAAAGTAAAAAGGAGCACTGCATCAGTCAATGACCATAAAAGTCGATTTGTGTGAGAGAGAGAGAGTCAGTGTAGATGAGAAAGATACACACTATTGTTCTTTCCCTTTTCTGACAGAACTTACTGTTCCTCTCAGAGCCAGGGGAATGTGCTTAAGTAATCTCCCTCATAGCTTCAGCCAGCTAGCTGGCTTTCTCCATTCTCTTTAGGACAGAATCAAGGAATCAAGGTGAACAATCACAAATGCTTTCTAATAAAGAAGTATGTACGTATGACATTAAGGCAGGCTTCTCTGTTTTATGTGAAAAAATAATAGCCTTTTCCACTTGGCACTGGGTGGAGGAAATTCCCAAAGTGTGTCTCCCTCACCTCCCTTTCTCTCTCCTGCCTTCCCTTCCTCCTTCACCCCTCTCTCTTACTCACCCGTGTGTGTGTGTGTGTGTGTGTGTGTGTGTGTGTGTGTGTGTGAGAGAGAGAGAGAGAGAGAGAGAGAGAGAGATCATGCACAGTACCCCCTTTTCTTTTTCAGACAACATAACAAACCACACAGTTGGGAATGATTCAGATGTTTCTAGTCTCCATCCAAAAATGAGCAAAAATGAGCAAAAATAGTTTCCACTTAATTTATAAACAGATTTTTTTCTGCACATTTCCTCAAAACTAAGGGGAAACTATCAAAAATATAGCCATTCTTTCTCCAAAAATTCCTTATTAGTCACAGACAAAGACATCTTTTTATAAAATACACTTGTGTTTCCCCAGGCAAGAGACTAACTAGAACTATAGCTGTACACTGGTGAATGCCTGCTCTATCACCCTATGCTTCTGGCTATTCTGAAATAGCCAGTGTTCTGTAGACACGAGCTTATTCTACTCAGTGTCTTTGTTATCTCAGCGGTACATATGGATGCTGGTATTTCTGTGTGGAATATTTTTCAAAGCCAATGCCTTATTATGATCCTAACACCTGAAAATATTTGGCAGTGATTACTCCATCCTCTCCATATCCCCCGCTCTTCTTACTCCCACCCCCATCTTTTGCCATTGTGAAGCTGAAAGTTATGAAATTATGTCCTCTTCCTGACGCTGTTAATCACGGGCCTACCTACGGGATGTGTAGTTGCTGGAGCATAAAGTCCGTTTCAGAGGGGAAACAGCAGTTAAAAAATGATAGCTGACTCTGCCTGGAGACTGTTTTTCAGGGCCTGTCCAATTACTAAACAAGTCTGTTAACATTCACCAGATCACGTAGTGGAAGAAAGTCTCAATTTATGAAACTTTAAAATGCAAGGCTTGGACTGGACCAGGTGCATGGCCTAACAATTTAATGACTCTAAGAATTTAAGTCAATAATATTACCCTCTGTAGCCCCACAACAATGAAAGTTTCACCTTCAATGAAAGAAAAACATCAGCATTGACTCTTACATACATTAGGTATATACTTGCTCCTAATCAAAAAGCTGAGGTGACATATTGGAAACAATTGATTATCAAAAGAGGCACAAACCATTGTTAAATGTGACGCTCTGAATACTGTGTGCAGTAAATTACAAACAAGAACATGGATCTATTCTGAGTGCTGTTACCCTTACACTAATTTCCATGTAAATTTGAGTAGGTTTACCAGATTATAACAGAAGGAAACCTCCATTCCCTTCTTGCCCTCACTCCATGCTATCTGGACCTTCCTTTAGCCGGGCGTGTGTACACAGTGAGATTCTATTTGGGGGTGGCAATCTTACTATTCATTTAAACACTTTATTTTTGTTAGATTTCATTTTATTTTATAATGAACACATAATTAAATGTGTGGTGATATAATATTCACTGTAGAAACAACAATTGCTTTAAATTACACAGCAATGTGGGCAATTATGCATTTAATTTGTATATAACAGCATCTACTATACATTACAGGTTCTATAGTCCTCCAGAAGTCCTAAGACATTTAACATTTAAAATTAACAAATTTAAACGTTTAAAATTGAAAATACTTTTTTCCATATAATATATTCTGATTATGCAGATATATGAAATGTTTCACAAATTTGTGTGTCATCCTTGTGCTGGGACCATGCCAATTAATCTGCTATCATTCCAATTTTAGTATAGGTCCTGCCAAAGCTAACACTAAACATTTTATTTAGTCTTGAATCTATGTTAAGTAGCTTCCTTCTTGAGAAAAGTTATACCACATATCAGGAAAACAATAGGAATCCTACACCTGACCTTTGTGACCATCAAAGTAAAGCAAAAGGCCTTTCAAAACTTGGCACTCAGGCTTACATTATTTAACATAATTTCACAAAACTGCCCACTGAACACATAAGACTGGAAACTTGTAAGATGGAGCCTGAAAACAAGTGTGTTTTTAGTTTGACTACACCTCCTCATTTGGTGATCTATTGGTGTAAGAATTCGCTCTAAGTGAAGCACTCACTGGCAATTTACAGTGGCTAATGCTAAACACTGTTTTCTTTGCTGTGTTGATGAGGTATTTTGTTTCTTGCAGAGCTGAAGCTAGAACCCAGAGACTTGGCACTTGCTATGCAAGCACTTTATATCACTGAGCCACATCCCCAGACCTTGCACACACACACACACACACACATATACTAATGTCCTCCATAAATCTGTCATCTGCAGAGATACACTCAGACACCTCCACCCACACCTCCAGAGACCCAGCCAAGTGTATGCAAATTAACACACATGCTAATTTCGGAACACCTACACAGGTACTCACATACTAAAAAGACGAGGTAGAAAGATCATAGCAAAGACATGCAATGCACAATGTGTCACAGAGGAGAATGGTTGCTGTTACCCTTGTGAAGTGCACCATGGGCTTACTTCCCCAGAACTGCACATAAATACATAAACACGAGCAGGCTTATGTAATATATAAGTCCCAGGGAAAACGTGCAGTGAGTAGGTTATTCTCTATGAAAATAGCTTGACTTATTTGACTTATAGAAAAAGCGACCCAGTTTATTGGGGCCCTTGCTAACTCTACAACTATCTTCTAAATCAAAATTGTGAGGGAGGGAATACTGCTTACCTTTAGTTTCTCAAATCGATCATTCAGAGAAGCGACCTGATGGTCTCGGTGACGACCCACCAGTTTGCATAAGGCACAGATCAATTGGTCATCAGATACACAGTACATGTTCACCTTCTCATTCTCGTGGTCCAGGCAGGTAATCCCTCGAAGATGTGTGTCTGAAACTGGTTCCACCAGGCGATGACTGGTGAAAGGTTTCTTGTTGGGGTGTGTGGCCCGAAGGCAACGGTCACAGTAGGAGACCTCACAGGTGATGCACGTCTTTACAGCATCTCTCGGAGGGTCCTGCTCACAGAATTGACAGGCAATTCTCTCAGTGGACATGGCGGAGCTAGGCCTGTAAGTCCTCTCCCGGCGGCTCTCACTTGGAGAATTGGGCCCACTGACCGAAGCCTTCTGGAAGCGATCAATAATGTTCTGCAGGGTCACATTCCTCTTGAGGCCATCCAGGCCCCGGTGATTCAGCGAGATAACATACCTGCATGTAGGACACTGGAAAGCAGTAATGGGTTCAATGGATTCACCGGAGCTGCAGCTTGAGACCAAGATGCGGTGGGCGCAGCTAAAACATAGGCTGTGAGCACAAGGGAGCAGAAGGGGGTCTTCAAACAACTCAAGGCAGATTGGACAGGTCAATTCCGACTCCAGTGTTTCCATCTTTAGTGAAAATAATCCTGCTGAGGCATTAAGAACCACAGAGGCCTGGCTCTCACCTGCAAGTAACACAAAGTAAGAGTCATTAAGCATTTCCAAAGAAAGGTGATTGCAGAATAATTATATTGTAACCAATGGAGACTTTCTGCCTGATAGATTCCCCAGGGATGCTTAAGCAATAGGGATTATTGGGAAACTAATCAGGAAGCCTTTCTGCGCCCCACTCTCCTTCAAACCTTCTTTGAGACATTTGCCTGAGGTTTTTTGGGTTTTGTTCTGTTTTCCTTCACCAATAAACAGAAGCAAGTGGTTAGTTACCTCTGTGTCTTGGTTTCCTGATTATCATTACCATCCCTGCTCCCACGCTCGCTCGCAATGGATCATTTCCTCTTAAATTCTCCATTGGCATCTCTTCCCCCCAAGACTGTGATTGTTCTCTATTTCATGTCAAGGCAAGATACAAGGGCTGCTCCTATTTTACATCCAGTGGAAGGAAAACAAAGCTATATTTCAAACTAGCTCTCTCCTTCCTGAAATGATTCCATTCTAAGTGCCTGCATGGAAAAACAAGACAGACAGCTTTGGGAAAATGCAGTTTCAGTGCACAATAATACATTTTACTTCAGAGTGTGAACTTGAATTACTTTATATGAGCACACACGGAAATCTGTTCCATCCTATCTCTAATAAGTTGAGTCAGTAAAGATAAAGGATGACGCCTTCCCTTTCGCTTTCTCAAACCCTAACCTTTGAAAACTCTTTAATTTGGTCAAGTTGAGGTAGGGAAGAATTTCAACTGTGGACTTTATCAGTAACAACTGCTCCTCCTGCTTCTATTTGGTTTTATTGTTACAGATTTGTTGAACTAGCACCTGCCTGTTACAAAATTCGTCCCGCAGGTGTTTTTTTTTCATGCTTTTTAAAACATGATGAGATCAAAATCAAAATCTACCTGTAAATTGTTAAGCTGAACAGCCAGAAATTTTTCAGTCTGGTAACCTTCATTTTCATGCAGACCAAAGAGTAAAAGAAATGTCCCAACTGAAAGTGCTAACAAGTTGGTCACTCTATACATTTTTCCACAGTCATTTCAGAGTTGGACATAAAGATATTGCTATGAGTCTTTGACATTCTAAGTTAGATCTCACTAAGGACAAAGAGAAAGCATATCTCCCTGGCTGAAACTGTTTGTTCTATTAATAAGAGAGAGAAGGGCATCTCTTGATTTTGAGGAGTCTTTTTCATCTCACTAGCATTACAAATCTTCATCAGGACTTGAAATTTTTATTCTTCCACTGATATTTGTTCAAACATTGTCAGTGAGTAGTAATATGTGCATAACCCTCTCAAGGCAATCACAAATGTTGAGTACAATTATATTGAGCACTTAGGTAAAATAAATGCATTCATGAAGGATGTTTCTAAATCAAATCCATCCACTCAATGTACTGAACTAACCAGGTATTTAATGAACCTCCCTCCTACAGTAAATTGGCCTATAAATGGGAAGGGTTTTCTTCATAAGGCAGCCACTCCCAGTTAGGTTAGTAGGTTCAAAGGTTTGTTTAGCTATGTTTTAAAAAAAATGAGACGTTTAAAAAAAAAACTTTATTTATAAATCAAAAAAATGAGATGTGATAATTTTATTTTATGATTTTCAGGAACTTAAACATATTCACCCATATGTCTGGGACCTTATAATTGGATGCCTTTAGAGAAGAAAGATTACAACTTCCACACGAGGTAGGACTGTTTGCTTAGACAATTTCATCTGATAGTCAAATTAAACGTGGGCACAAATGACCTTACACTCTCTGACCATCTTTGCAAAAAAAGGCAAAGTTCCCTTAAATGGTGAATGTTATCATCCAATCGTAACAGTCACATTAACATATATGAATTTCCTACTAATTCTCTCCTCTCCTGGAGAACATCAACAATTTTGTATTTCTAATCATAACACAATGATGCCTGGCACATTGGTATTCAAGAATGGCCAATAACATATTGCTCAGACCAAAAGTAAGAAGGTACATAGTATTTATTGATTATTTATATGTGTTCTAAGTACTATGTTAAGCACTTTCTGTACATTAAATTCTTTCAGTACTGTGAATATGGTATTACTTGACCCATCATATACTTAGGAAAATGAGGTGCAAATGAGTCATTAGTAAGTCAACTAGAAACACAAACCCAAAGCTGAAATCGCTCTCATGCCAATGTCTGTGCTTTGTCTCCTACACCTTTATTCTATCATCTCACCTCCTTCACTGAAGTTATCTTGACTAAATGGCCGGTTTCCGCTTCTATTTTTGTCTCTCTGTCCTTCTGAACCCTCTGCCTCTTTCTGACTCCTTCCTTTAGGATTATCTCCTTCTGACACTGTACTTCCATTACAACTCCTTTCAGAGTATCAAGCACTCCACAATGCCTGTGTTGAAAACTACCTAGGTTGGTCAGACATCACAGAAAATCACTGAATCATTTACATGTTCAGTGAAGGTGCCACAGCTTCCCTGTCTTAAGAGGGTGCTATATAACCTCTTCCATATGGAGAAGTATCTTCCTCAATTTCATATGAATCCCTAAAATGTGTTCCCAAATCAGTATGATCCTCGAACCTCACTATAAAATTAAACTTGGGGCAACGCATTCTGGGTCACAATGGCCTTATATAAGATCAAAGTAGGAATTTTTAACTAGAGGTTTCTGGACTTCCTAGAAATGTCTGCAGTGTGTGAATGTCATTGCATTTGTTACCAGAAGAGGATTGTTCATAGCTTTCAAAGGACTCTTGGAGGTATCCATAATGGTAAAGTCTAACATAAAAAACAAAAACAAAAACAAAAGAAAACAAAAGAAAAACAGAAAGGATAGACAAAATGCAGAAAACTACTTAAATAAGCCACATTATTTTATTTTTACATAACTGCAACAAGTTAAGTAAGTTAAGATCACTGATGTCAAACTGAGGCTGACCTCAAATTTGAGGGATAATTTTTGCAAGACCCTCAAACATTTGTTTATTCATTAGGGCTCCTGAGTCTCATTAGTGCTGTTTCAGCCCGTCTGCAACTATCTGCCATTTCCCTACCTCCATTCATTACTATCTAAGCATCATTGCAATACCTATTATTGTTTTTAAAGTTTTCTTTAAAAACAGGTACTTTTATTACAAAGAAAGTAATCTTTCCAATGTAATACTTGCTTACAAATAGCATAGCAAATATTCAAACATAGGGGAAAAAAAGTCCTCTAGAAACAAGCCTGTATATTTATAGCCAACTCGTTTTTAACAAAGGTTCCAGGATAATTCAGCAAAGAATGAATAATTTCAACAAATAGTTCTGGGAGAACTTCATCCCAACATGCACAAGAAATGAAGTTGCAAACCTATATTACAACATAGAAAAATCATTAAAACTAGGCATGGTAGTGTGTGCCTGCAATCCCAGCACTTGAGCAGTGGGGACAGGAGGATCATCAGAACAAGTTCAAAGCCACTGTGGACTACATAGTGATATCTTGGGCTACAAAAAAAAAACCCACCTCAATCTAAAGATGAATACATTAAGATGGACCAATCATCTAAGTATATGAATCAAAACAACAAAAGTCGTAGAGGAAAGGATTCATATAAATCTGACATGACTTAGATTTGACAACAGGATTTTTTTTAAATCACAAACAACCAATACAGATACATGCTACTTCATTTAAATTTAAATCTTTAGAGATAGAAACACCATTGGCAGAGTGAAAAGGCAAAGGATCTTCCAAAGAAGATCAACAAATAGCCAGTAAGCACATGAAAAGATATCCAACATCATTAACTGTTAGGGAAATGCAAACCAAATAAACACACTAGAATAGCTATAATAATACAAAGCAAACAAACAGAAAGGGAAAGTAGCAGGTGTCTGCCAGGATGTGGAGAAATCGAATCCCTAATATATTACTAGTATGAATGTAAAATGGTGCAGCTGCTTTGGGAAATAGTTTGGCATTTCCTCCAGAGTTAAATGTGAAGTTGCCATCTGATCAAGCAATTCCTAGGTCTGTACTGAATAAAATAAAAAAAAATGTGTTTATTCAAAAGCTCATGCACACCAATGTTCATGACAGCAATATTCATAGTAGCCAAGAGAGAAACAACCAAAGCACATCATCTGATATATGAAAAATCAAAACATGGTTTATGCTTATGCTAGAGTATTATTTGGCTATAAAAATGGAGTACTGATAGAACCTGCAATATGTACAATCCTTTAAAATATATTTCCAAATGAAACATGCCAGTACAGAAATGTAGTATATTGTGTGATTCCCTTTATATGAAATGCCTAGAATAGGGAAACTCATAGGAATAGAAAGCGTAAGAGTAGTCAAGGTCTAAAAGAGGGAAGGAGTGGGTGTAAGGACGAATATGTATGGACTTTCTTTCTGGAATTTTGGCAATATTCTGGAGTTAGATAGTGGTGATGGGCGCACAAGTTTTTTACTATATTAAAAACTACTTGGCTGTATACTTTAAAATGGTGACTATTATGATATGTGAACCATATCTTAGTCTTTAAAAAGAGATTCAAAGTCAGATCAAACAAACTCCAGACTTAATATAAATAACTATTATATAGTATCAATATATTGCAAATTGTGTGATTATGTAGTGCCAATAAACTCTACTGGATTGCTTACTTCTATTTTTTTCCAGATAGAGTCTCATGTATCTCAGCAGGCCTTGAACTCGATAGGTAGCTAAGGATGACCTTGAGATCCTGATTCTCCTTCCCCACCTACTTAGTGCTGGAATTTCAGACAAGCATCATCACTCCCACTTGAATAGCTTATTTCTTTGTTCTAAGTCACTGATTCCCTATCAAGGTCTTGCAATGCTCTGAGATAGCTACAGCATGTCAACAAGTGTCAGAAAACTCTTAAGCCTTGGTTCTTATTTATGTAAAAATATCTAAATTGCTGCTAAAAACACCTAATTCCTATCTACATCACAAAATACTTTTAGCAGAGGAAGGGACATAACAAAAAGAAAACAAAGTGTGGCAACTTCAGAAACTTTTGAGAATTGCAAATCTTGAATTAGAAGGGTGTAAAGACAGCAAACGAATATGAATCTGATAGAGTATGACTCAATGACAGATAATTTCTCCAGGAAACACAATAGTTTGTCATAAATGAATTAATGAAATATACAAAATGGTAGAAGCAATTGACATAGAAAGAAAGAAAAAATCCTTATGCCTACAACCTAGAGAGCTCCATTCCAAATAATTTAGTTACTGGTGTATAAACAGACTATGGTTTTGCTCTCTCTACTAAAAGATCCTTCCCACATAGTTTATCTTCACAGTCTATCCTCTTCAGTCTGAGTTTTGTTAAGAAGTAGGAAGAGAGGGGAAGTCTACTTTCTACCAATGAAAGTAGACTTATTGGTGAGGCATTAAATGCTGTGTGCCTGTATAGAAACACAAAATGAGCTTGCCTCTCCCTCGCCACCCTCTCTTTCTCTTTCTTTTGAGACAGAGGCTCACTGAGTAACCTGGGCTAGGCTCAGTCCTCTTGCCTCTGCCTTTCAGTCCTTAAATTACAGTCATGCACCATCACTCCTACCTAAAAGGCAGAGGGCATGCTTCAATGAAAGTGATTATGATTTCAAAACATAACCTGTTTTGCACTTACAAGATGAAAAATTGATTCAAATATTACCCTCTAAATCTAGCATTAGCTAACTCTGATCAAGAGTTATGATCGAGCAGCTGCGATCTGCACTTGACAGAATCCTATTATTTCAAATGCCATTTGAACATAACTAAATGCCTACTTATCCCAACAGCTAATAGCTTATACAGTTTTCATCTTCCAGCTCTTTTAAGTATGGCTCTGGACTCTTACTCTCTCCTTGGAGAGCTACAGTCTACCCTTCTCAGAAAAGCCACAAATGTGAAACTAAGTCTGACCTTTGGGTTACTGATTGAGAAAAGTGCTGGATTTTCATCTTTAAAAGTAATACAAAAACTATTCTTTGGGATATTAGCATTAACATTTCAGGATATTAGCATTACCATCCCATGAGGCTTTCTTTAGAATACTATAAACTATCCATCTTCCTTGGTGTGTGAACAAACAAGTCCTGGCTTAGTCTGATTCTTCAAGTGCAAAATGCTGTTCAAGTTGAACTAGAATCACCAGATGTTCCTTTAAGATGCTTTCTAAATCAGATATCCTATTATTATAGAGTTCTTTCTATTTATTATCATGCAAATAAGAGATCTAGGATGCTATAAACTAGCTCTTAAAAGCATGACTCTTATTCACCAGAGTAACTAGTCAGGCTAAGAAGTGTTAAGTATTTTTACCAAGATGACTAGAGATGGACAAGGTGTATGACTTTACTTTGTCTAAGCTAATGTAAAGTGTAGTAGATATTTTTACTTGCTGCATCTCAAGGAAGATTTATCAAACTTTCCAGTGAACAACTAAAGGGGAGAGGAGTACATGAGTATCAACCAATGAAAACATGTTATGGACCTGAAAAACAAAACTACCAAATCCAGGAACATTTTGATTAACGGATGACTCATTCAAGTTTAGAAACCCCTTGAATGTTGGTACATGGCTGTAGGCCCAGAACTTGGAAGGCTGAAACAGGAGGATCACTAGTTAGTTCAGGGACAGCCTGATCTACATAATGATTTCAAAGCCAGCTTGGGTTATACAGCAGCTGTAAGAAAAAAAAATCTGATGTAACGATAGCCAACGCACAAAATCTTTATATTCTATATGATGAGAACTCAGAAAAGAAGGCAAAATGGAGGTTAGGTAGGTGGTCAATGACTATAATTAGTTAAAATAATAATATATTTATATAGTAGTTATATATGAAAAAAACTGTTTCGTTGTTTTACTAACGTGTTCTTAAAGTCTTCTATCTAACAGTACTAGCTTATGATGCTAGGTAAAATATTTAAATTCTATGGACCATAGCCTCTCTATCTTTTAGATCAAAAGCATCCAATGTATGCATTGCATATACTCTTTTGATGATCTCATGAGGATAAGATAAATTAACCTGTTTTAAAATTACATTTATTTACATCATGCATTCACACATGATACACCCAGAACACTTTTTTTACAAGCTAGAAACACTTGGAAATTCATCACAAACTTATAACTGACAGGAAATAAAGCAGTCATACTTTTCCACACAATCCCAGGGAAACCACGGTTTTAACTGATGATCATATGTCTTAACATTTAGGTTCCCATATGGTCGTCCAGAGGAAAGAATTATTTCTAGTGTTCTCTTTGTTTTGTTTTTAAAAAAATTTATTCATTTATCTTTATTTTTATGTGCATTGGTATTTTGCATGTATGTACCCTCTGTGAGGTTGTCAGATAGTGGAGTTACAGACAATTGTGAACTGCTATGTGGATGCTGGGACTTGAATCCAGATCCTCTGGAAAGCAGTCAGTGTTCTTAACTATTGAGCAATCTCTCTAGAGCCTATAGTGTTTTTTTAGGCTCCCATCATATATTGAGAGACCTCAGAACTGGAGGTTGATTACTGGCTAGGACAGAGAATTGATTGAGTTCCTGAGTAATAGGCATTAAGGCCTACTACATGAATTGAATGCTATTCCCTTCTAATAAGTAGCTCCTAAACATACCACTTTGAGTATTTTACATAAGTCAGTCATCATAAATATTAAAATGAATATCAAAATAACAAAACCAAAAGTCCCAATCAGCCTCAAATACAAAAGACTAATCAAAGTAGTCAAAATACATTGTAGAAATGTATAAAATTTTCACAGAATAAAAATATTATTTAAAAATGATTAATCAAGGTAACCAGAAATGGATTTTCTGAGGTAACTTAAAATGTTTGACAAGAATTTTAAGTATGAAGCTCTCTGGAAATCAGTCAGGTGGTTCCTCAGAAAATTGGACATAGTATTACCTGAGGATACAGCTATAGCACTCCTGGGCATATACCTGAAAGATTCTCTAAATATAACAAGGATACATGTTCTACTATGTTCATAGCAGTCCTATTTATAATTGCCAGAATCTGGAAAGATCCCAGATGTCCCTCAACAGAAGAGTGGATACAGAAAATGTGGTATATCTACACAATGGAGTACTATTCAGCCATTAGGAACAATGAATTCATGAAATTCTTAGGCAAATGGATGGAATTAGAAAATATCATCCTGAGTGAGGTAACCCAGTCACAAAAGAACACACATGGTATGTACTCATTGATAAGTGGATATTAACCTAAAAGTTAGGAATACCCAAGATACAATTCACAGGCCACATGAAGCTCAAGAAGAAGGGAGACAAATGTGTGGGTGTTTCAGTCCTTCTTAGAAAGGGGAGCAAAATACTCAGTGGAGCAAATATGGACACAAAGTACAGAGCAGAGACTCAAGGAAAGGCCATCCAGAGACTGTCCCACCTGGGGATTCATCCCAGATACAGTCACCAAACTCTGACACTATTGTGGATGCTAAGAAGGGCTTAGGCGCCTGACATGGCCGTCTCCTGAGAGGCTCTGCCAGAGCCTGACAAATACAGAGGTGGATGATTGCAGCCAACCACTGGACTGAGTGCAGGGTCCACAATGGAGGAGTTAGAGAAGGGACTGAAGGAGTTTCCCATAGGAAGAACAACATCAACCAAAAAGACACCCCTCCCCCCCACAGCTCCCAGGGACTAAGCCACCAACCAAGGATTACACATGACTCTGGCCGTATAAGTAACAGAGGATGGCCTTGTCAGGCATCAATGGGAGGAGAGGTCCTTGGTCCTATGAAGGTTCAGTAGATGCTCCAGAGTAGGGGAATCAAGGGCGGGGAAGTGGGAGTGGATGTGTGGGTAAAGGAACACCCTCATAAAAGCAGGGAGAGGCAGGATAAGATAGGAGGTTTCCGGGAATGGAAGAAGCCCAGGAAAGGGAATAACACTTGAAATATAAATAAATTTAAATAAATAAGTAAATAATTTAAAAAAGAAAAACAAAATACAGCAAAAAAGAAAGAAAGAAAGAAATAGAATTTTAAGTATGCTTCGTAATGCTGATTACACTGGCAGAGCTGTAAGACTGGGGAACAAATGAAAAAGAACCCCACTTACCTAGGCTGCTAGGGTAGTTTTTCATCCATTTTAAGACTCAATTTCCAATCCTTTGCTTTTTGCAATGATGCATTCTTAAATGTCTGGTGATTTTTAAAGTATTTAGTGTCCTACTGGAATGGGCAGTCATTTGAACTTCTCCATAATAAAAGTTGTAATATATGTATGTAGGGCACGCTATTGAATGTTAGGCTGTGAGGACCCCAAGTTCTGATCAGTAACAAGAGACAGAAAACAGAGGCCTATTTGAAATCAAGCTTCTACTCTCCCGGGATCCTAGCAACACTGAACAAAAGGCTAGAGAAGAACTGATAGAGGATTCTGAACTATAAACCATTTTTCTATCTCTGGACTGTATACACACACACACACACACTTTGCTCTCCTAAGTCAACATTATCTTCCATGCCCACATATTACGTTCCTATCAGAGCCAATTGCAAAATATTAGGATTTTAGATTTCAGGAGGAGTCGTCATTATATAATGGGTTTTTAATCAGATCATCTGGTCTCTGTAAGAGGATGATCCCGAGCCAGAGGATAGTGTTCCTCATTAACCAGAGGGGTCTGACCTGCAGAGAGAGGCTAAGACAGAGCCCAAGGTCAGGCAGGCAGGCAGGGTGCTGTGCAGAAACAAGAACCACCCTTTCCTAACCCAGTCACACTAAACCAACACTGTAGTGTATCTTCTATCCAGGCAAATAGCACATGGACAAAGTCATGGTGGGATGGTGTCACTTTTTTTTTCCCTCAAAACATCTCTCTGCCATGTTTATAGACTTTTTGGAAGTCTGACTATAAAAAATGTTTTGTGATTACGGTCATGAAGAATAAAAAGATGAAAAAAAAGTAGCAGACAGAAAAAAACCACAGAACACAGACTTCTACGGCCCACAGAAAACATTCCGTAGAGTTTTAATCTATGAAAATGGATGACCACAGGATTCTTGGCCCTTGAAGGCGAGAAGTGAGGATAAAGGGCACTAGCAGTCTGCACAGGGCAGACAATAAAGTAGGACTGTCTTCTCTTGACACCAGTAATCTGAACATCTCACTTGATGCTGGGACTCAACACACAGAGAAGCCTTTCTCAGCCTCCTCTGTTACCGCTCAGTGAGGTATACTGTATTTGTTGAGGATCCAGAAATACACACAGCACAATATCATACTTTGTACCCAGTTTTCAAAAGAGTGACTATATTTAGTGCTAGTGAAACTGCTCAGCGAGTAAACTTGCTGACCACCAAGACTGGTGGTCGGAGTTTGATCCACAGAACCGATGTGGTGGAAGGAAAGCGTAGATTTCCACAAGTTTTCCGCTAACCTCCACAAGTATGCTGTGGCACACAGGCATGTTCATATGCTCACACATGCACACAAAGAGATAAGTGTGAAAACTTAAGTGAGTGTCTTTAAAACCTTTATTTGAACTCTATTCTATTCGCCATGAACAAGTTATACCTCATCCTTTGGTGATACAGTATTTCAAGTCAGGACACTGCACTTAAGGAAGCATGTCATAGACACAGCTTTCTTTTGCACAGAAGACAGAACAAAAAGTCAATACTAAGTGGAATTGGAGTATCCTCAGACACCCTCAGGCCTCCTCTAGCAACTGAGTCCCATGGCTAACATCTAGAAATTTAGCAAGATCTATAAAGACTGAATGACAGAAGCACAAGGCCAAGCAGTTATCTCTAAAAACTGCCATCTGAGACATAACTGTGCGCTGTATCGCTATCTTTGTCTTTTGGGGCTCTACATCACTGTTGAGAAAGAGAAATTCTAGTTCTAAGGGAACCTAACAACCAGAGACAGTATTCTTCAGTATTCTTTACTCTTTGGCAAGCCAATGAGGTTTGCTGAGTGATTAGAAAAGCATTCTTCGGTAGTTTCCTTCCTAATTGTTGTGGTGTCAGCAGATTTTATGGGAGGAGAGAATAGAAAGGCTCAGTACTCAGAACACTACTTGGATGCAATTAGGGCACTCCACCGGCACTATTTTAAGTCCTGCAAGTTGGAGCAAGTTGCCCTGTTCTTAGAGGAGGGATTAACCAAACCAATTTTATCTAAGTCAATTTGCACTGTTCAGATGATATGTTTGTGAAGCAACCAAGCCACTCATTTGCAGCAAGTGCCTCTCAGAAGTGGTCTTGCAAGGTACAACATGCTAGGTAGGAATCCCAGTAGTCATGAAAGTAAATAGGAGAGACAGCCCTTCAAGTCCCATAACCTCTCTCTCCGCTCCACACATCACACACCCTGACCCCATCCTAGCCATGGAGCTGTAAGTAGAGTTTAGCATAGGGCAAATATGAGCCCAAAGTACTAGGTCAAGTGCAGGGCCTCATTCAACATAGCCAGTAGAGGCTTCTGTACATTAAAGGTGCTTTGAAAAATACTAACTCAATGGTGCTAGGTGCTAATTGTGCTTATATGGCCACACCTAAACTTACCTATGTCACTTTTTATTGGGCATTAACCAACTCCCCCCATGCAGACTAAAAAAAAAGGGGGTGAGGTTGAATATTCAAATGAGTCTGACTCACATTGTTAGGGTACAGTGTAATCCATATGATTTATGACTCGACTTAAAATCATCACCATTACTTTCTATGCCTAATTGTAAATGTTTCCATTCAGTTGCACACATACTTTTGTGAAACAAATTGACTGAAGATCTAAATTACAATGATAATTTGAATCTCAAGGGAACTAATAATGGCAAATTGAGGTTTCTGTAAATTAGTGTTCCCATTTATACCCAGTCAATCCAGTAACCCAATAACGGATAAATGAAGTGCTTTCACTGAAAAGTATAATGCTGAGGTTTTTAGAATCCTTTTATCTTCAAAGGGCCAAGCCAATACTCACAATACCCAGTACACAATATTCTGCCTTTTATGCAAGTGCAGCAACTGTGAAAGAGAGGTCATACAAATGTCTAAAGGCCGTAAAGCCAATGCGAAGTCACATTTGCAATGAACTCTCTGATCTTCTTGGCTTCTAGGCTTGTGTTTCAACCACATGAAACAAGTTTTGTAAGGAACAATCAAGAGAAATCTAATTCATATCATGAGTCTGTATTAAGCTAATTGATTGAGCAGGAATATATAAAAATAGCAAAGATTGATTCTCCCTTGGGGCAGTGATGAGTAGGGAGGAGGTAAAAAAAAAAAAAAAAAAAAGGTGGGGATGCTGGGATAGGAATCTAGGGTACAGCAAAACCTCCCTAAGCAGAGGAGAGCATGCATGGGAACTCTCCATTTGGTAACTCCATCTTCTATTGGAATAGTGTCAGACAACTGATTCGATTTCAGAGAGGAAATGGAATGGGATTAAAGTCAGCCCTTCATGGTCCAATTTGAGAATCGAATTAATTAATCCCCACACAATAGTTGTCTACTATTATAGTTTCCAATGTCTTGCTTCATAAATACTCCTCCTCAGAGACACACAACTAATGCCATTCACCAGCCCCACGTTCCAAAATCTTCACACACACACACAAACACAAATCATAGTGATTGAAAAGCGAGAAGCTGCGTTGCTGGGATGTGCACAGGTTGACAGAGAAAAGCTGAGAGTGTGGGGACTCTGGTGAGAGATGTGGGTGCTTGAACGTGAGGCAGGAATCAGAGGCAGAACAGCGACAGTACATGAGGAGTGCGGAAGAGAGGGGAAAGTGAGGAGTCCAACCATCCCGGGATCCTAATTTCCTGCTCTAAATGGAAATGCCTCCTAAATAAATAAATAAATACTGTGCTGCACGCTGCACGTGAAGTGTGAAACAACCCAAGGCAGCTCTTCACCAGTACTGTTACATTCTTGCAAGCCCGAAATGGAAAAGGCTCGCGCGTATCTCTGCTTCAGTTGCAGTGTGTCCGGTGGACACACTCAAGTTTTCCCTCTCCCCCCACAGCTAGGCCAGAAAGAACCACCCAGACAGAGACCTGAAGCTCACTTCCCCAGCAGGGGCGAAAGGGGGAGGGGGAATTAAGTTTCTCCCGGGGTTCCCGCCCGCGGGGTGTCCACGGAATCTCGGGCTGCTGTGCCAGCACCACTGAGCCAACCGCCGACCTCGGGGCGCCGCCCGGGCCGAGGACGCCGTGGATTGCGGGAGCGTGGGAAGGCGGCTGCGCCCTTTCCCAGACTTGCGCCTAGGCGCCAGGAGAGCCGAGCCGCTCCACTGCTTTCTCCCGGCTCGGCCTGGCCAAGCGGGAGGCCTCCGGCCGGTCCCCAGCCTGGGATCTAGGAGTGCAAACTCCTTTCCACGAGGGCAGCAGCAGGAGCCCGGGTCACTGCCGAGTGACAGACACCCGGGGCCCTGCCACCACTGCCTGGAGCCTCTTGAACCCGTCTCCCGCCCCTCCTCCCACAGATCCCAAGTGTCCTCGGCCAGCGCCGGCCCCAGCCGCACCTGAAGAGCAGCAGGAGTGAGCCGGGGCCAAGCCTGGCGCGGGCGGCGACACTAGCCAGCCCCCACCCACCCCCCGGGCCTCGGTGAGGGGGACGCGTTTTACCCATATTGTTCCCGGGTGCCAGCCATCTCCTATGCGCGCCAGGGAGCGCCAGGCGCTCGCCGGCCTCCGCAGCAAGCTGGCTCGGGCTCCCGTGCAAGCTCCCGGGCCGCTGTCGCTGCCGCCGCCGCCGCCGCCACCACTCTAGGCCGCCGCCCGCCTTCGCCGCTGCGGCCGCCGCCGCCGCCGCCGCGCAGCAGCCGGGATCCGCCAGCCCGCGCGCCCCACGGGGGACAGCACGGAGACCGCGACGTTCCCGCGTCTAGGTCTCCTGAGATAAACTTAAAGAGTTTTCGCCTCTCAGTCCAGAGGCAGCACCATGACACCACCGCAGCACCACACTGTCATTTCCGCCGCCGCAGAGGAAAAAAAAGGCAATCCCTTCGAAAGGAGGGTGGAGTGGGGGCAAGCGGAGCCGAGGCTGACACCCTACAGGAGCACGGGGAGGGGCCCAGGCAGAAGGGGCGCTGGGCCACCTTCCTAGGCTCACCTTCCGCCGCCCCCGCCACTCCCAGCTCCCCGTGCCCCTCCTCTGGAGGCGCGCTTACATGTTTTCTCCCCTGGCAGGAGTGACCGGAGAAACCTGAGCAAGCAAAGGCAGTGGGTGGGTGGGGTTCAGATTACTACTGTACCTACCAGCTGATTCCAGCAGCCTTTTCTCCAGCACCCTGTCATCTTGATGGAAGACACAGTGAGAAGGGGCCTGAGCAGGCGTGTGTGTGTGTGTGTGTGTGTGTGTGTGTGTGTGTGTGTGTGTGTGTGTGTTTGCGCATCCACGAGCGGGTGGTATGTGTGAAGTGCAGAAGGAAGACTGTGGCCAAACTCTTCACCCACCCACCTCCCTTCTACATCCACAAACCCCCAGATTAGAGCAAGGAAAAGCTGTTGCACTCGCCAATGAGAAGAGTGTGCCTGGATCCTCCTCACAGGTCCTACTGGTGAAGCTGTTCTATGCAAAGTTAACTAGAGAGTAAAACAAAAATAGTGGAGGAGACAGAGAAGGACAGACAATTGAAGGAAACCCAACCCCTTTTTCTTTTGACAAAGGGAGAATGGCTATGTTCTATTGGCCTTGGGCACAAGTTGTTCGGATGGATTAAAGCCACTAAAAGAGTGTGTGTGTGTGGGGGGGGGGGGGTAAGGTTTCTTTTGCACCTTCAAATTTTTGACTAACAATACAAAAGGATCTTTACCAAGAGGACAATGAGGCAGCTGCTAGCCATCCAGGAATTCAATGTCCCTAATAAGATCCTGGGATCCCAGGAGCCTCCCATTGGTCTGGATACAACCTGTCTTTTGGGCTATCATTGGCTCAAAGACCACCCCATGCCCCACTTAAAAGGTAGATGGGAGAAGGAAGCCACCCCGGAGGATACTCTTTCTAGCTCCACTCAAAAAGAGGGAAGAAGGAAGCCGGGCTTGGTGGCACATGCCTGTAATCCCAGCACTCTGGGAGGCAGAGGCAGGCGGATTTCTGTGTTCCAGGCCAGCCTGGTCTACAGAGTGAGTTCTAGGACAGCCAGGGCTACACAGAAAAACCCTGTCTCAAAAAAAAAAAAAAAAAAAAAGGCAATCAGAAAACAGCACCTCTCACATGGGCCTCCCACTACTGTGCTTGGGAACAAATCCAGAAAAAAAAAATGAAGGTAGATGGGTGTGTCTTGTCAGGGAACCAATAGCAGTCAGCCAACAGCACTGTTAAACAACCTACTAGCGAACACTGGAGTGGATGTGAAGGGGAAAACCCAACCACATTACCTAAAGGGAAGTACAGCACCGAGAGATATAAAAGTGAGTGCGTCATATACAAAGCACAGACAACAAAAGCAAAACCAGACAAATGAGACTACATAGCATCGACGCCTACACAGCAGAGTACACAGCCAACACATTGGGAATGGGAGAAAATGTTTTAAAACTATATATGATAAGGACTTACTATCTAGAATATGTGTTTTAAAAGGAGCAGAGGACTTAAATGGGTATTTCTGAAAAAAAGAAAAATAGCAGATAATAAGTTTTTAACATGACTAACCTTCAGGAAAATGTGAAATAAACAATGGAGATTGCTTCATATGGTTAACAAGATTATACTGTGTTCTTGGACAAGGTCAGATGGGTAAATTCTATACCATGGGACCTTTGACTCAATAAAACATTTGATTTCTTTTAAGTTCATGAGTCAAAAGTCTGCTGATTTGCTGGGCAAATTCACCACAGAAATGTTAAAAATAATTATATATGTGTATTTTATGTGTATATATCTATATTTACATTTGTTTGGAGGCAGTCTGCCTGCTGAGAGTTAGTAAGTAAAAGGGGAGTAAGTAGAAAACTGAGGGCACTCTACTCCTACTAGCTTGAAAGGGGAAGTAGGGATATTTGTGTACATATGAATGTTCTCAGCAAAGATAACTTAGAACTTGACTGCACTGGTTCCCTGGACGGAGGTCAGTCATAGAAAGGAAACAGTGTTAGCTTTCTGCCACTGTGATGAAAATCTGAGAAACTATTTAGGAGGAAAGGTTTATTTTGGATTCTGATTTCCGAGTTTTCAGCCTGTAGTCACTGGTCCTGTTGGTTCTGAGCCTGTAGTTAAGCAGCACATGATGGAGACTGTAAAGTAACTTGCCTCACAGTAAGGAGGAAGGAGAGGGGACAAAGAGAAGGAAGGGGGTGGGAAGAGGAGTTCAGAGTCCTGGTATACCATTCAAGGGCACAGACCCAAGGGCCTACTTCCTATAACCAAGTCCCAGCTCCTAGTTTCCACCACCTCCCAATAGTCCTTTAAATCATGTATGCACCAATGGGCAAATCCATTGATGAGGCTAAGCCCTCCACGATCCAGTTAATTCCCAAAGGACCTGCTTGGAACACCCACTGGTACAGTGGGGGCAAAGCCTTCAACACATAAGCCTTTGGTGGCACATTTCAGACCCAAACCATGACAGGGAAACATCCAGCATTGTTGATGTTGTTGTGTATTTCTCAGACCTTTTAATTGACCTTGAAACAGGTCAATTAAACATTCAACGGGAAGTAGAATGAAGGATGCTAGGGACCACTGGGAGAAGGAAATGAAAAGTCCTTTAAGGCATGCATGGTTTCCATTTTGGATTTTTGAAAATTTTCTAGAAATAATTTGTTTTGTGAATGTACTTAATGTTACTGAATTGTACACTAAAAAGTGGCTAAAGTGGCAAAGTGTATGTTGTTAAAAAGTGAAAGAAGAAGCACGCTGGACAACTATAGATTATTCCACCTGTGTAAGATATATCTAAGTGGCCGGGCAGTGGTGGCGCACGCCTGTAATCCCAGCACTTGGGAGGCAGAGGCAGGAGGATTTCTGAGTTCGAGGCCAGCCTGGTCTACAGAGTGAGTTCCAGGACAGCCAGGGCTATACAGAGAAACCGTGTCTCAAAAACCAAAAAAAAAAAAAAAAAAAAAAAAAAGATAGGTCTAAGTGCCTGGTAACACCTTTTGAACCTAGAACTGAGATTAGTTTTTATGGAGATCTTTCAATAACTGCATATTGTGCACTAAGAATGTTTTCTGAACAGGCCATGGTGGTGTATGCCTTTAATCCCAGCACTAAAGATGCACAGACAGGTGGATCTGAGTTTGAGGCTAACCTGGTCTACAGAGTGAGTTCCAAGACAGGAAGGGACGCACACAGAAACCCTGTCTTGAAAACTAAAAAGAAAAAAGGAATGCTTTTGGAGAGTTTCGTTTCAAACAAAACAAAAGGTATGACTATGAAAATTGAGTCTCAAATTGACGTGAGAAATCAGTTGTGCTCCAGTCTCACTCGGTAAGATCCCGCACAGTGCAGTAAGGACTGTTCTAGAGGATGGCCACTTTGTATTTTAGCCTCAACTCCACTCCAGTGCTTCGGAAAGCGTCTCTGGCTTACTAGAGCCCTGCACAGAACTCCCCAACCCTGCCTTTCCTCCCTGGGGAATGCTCTGGCCCTTTCCTTTCCCCTCCTCAAGACTTAACAGCTGCTGGGTTCCTTTCACAAAGGACCTTGCTAAGTGATTAAGGAATTCAATCAACTAACTCAAGCTAAATGTTAATAGCTTCATTTGTCTCTCTATTAGGAGATAATATTTTAATTTTAACAGAGGCCTTCAATGTATTAATTCAAAGGAATGACTAATGGCTTGTGTGGGTGGGGGTGGGGGATGGGGAGAGTTGCTAATCACATCACATAAGCAGCTGCTTTGAAAATATCCCCACTTTCAGCGGTTTTATGCAAATTGCTCACTGTAAATTTATTAAAGTAAATGTTTTGTTTCTGGCATGAGATGCAAAATTGGCTGGGAGTATGTGATGCAATTATTTGTTTATAATTATTTAATAGTTACCTTTGTATATAACATATGTCGATCCTATTAACAAAATAAATCTGGGCCCATAAAAAAAAAGATGTTTGACAGATTCAGCTGGAGGTGTTTAATTGAATTAGTCTGAAGCTGACTCACCACACCACAGGCCTGCAGTATGAAAGGGACAGCTCATCAGGCTATTTTTTTTCCAACTGAGAATGTAAGGGGGAGGGAGTGGCTCCAGATACTTTCTTCAGAGAAAAGCACAGAGGCCAGTCTGTTCCACAAGGGAAAAAAAAATCACAGAAGGCTGATTTTGTTGTACAAGAACATCATTGCTTCTGCAGACGGGGACCTTACACTGCTCTCAAAAGAAGCAGCTACTTGTCTGAAATCCAGAGGTTGACCAAAAGCTTCTCTAAACGAAGCAGCTCTTAACAGGATGGTGAGAAGAAAAGCACTTTTGGCAGAGTCTCGTCAATAGGACACTGTTCTAAAAACTCCAGTGGTAAATGCACTCCATAGTCTGCTTGAGAGTGGTTCAAAATAATTATGTTCCTACTGTGGAGAAATAGCATGTGCCTGGTGCATTTTATTATTTCATTTACACTCGGCAATCGTTTTATGTTTTATAACTTTTCTGAATTGTTCTAATAAACATGTATGTTTGCTATCTGCATTGCATTGGTTCTGGAGTTTTAATGTGCCATCGGCTCCAATCTAAATGTTATCGCTGGCCAGGCCTTCCCACTCAACAGTGTTACTTACCACTTACTGTCTAGCTTCTACAACAACATACCTTTCCTAGTTTTCCTACCACCTCACTACATGTTCCTTGGGTTCTGTTGTTTCTTCCTCCTGTTTTTCTATTCCTGAAGATATCTCACAGAGCTCAGACCTGAGCTCCCCTTTCCATAAACAGTCACTTTAATGGGCTTTCCAGTATACTGACGGGTCCCAGTTTGATTTTCTAAAGCTCACATTCATCTGAGTGCTTTCCAGCTCCACTTGGCTGCCTACTAGGCAATGTTAACAATGTGACCAAAAAGGACCTCTTTCTATCCCCCATTCCATTTCGTTTAGTAGCATCACCCAACTACCTAAAACTACAGACTCTGGTGTGCCATCCTTGTCCCTTTCCACGCCCCAGCGCCCAACATCTAACTGGTAATCGAGACAGGTGTTCATTTTCTCACTTCTGGCCAGTGACCCTTTCAAACTGGAAATTAATCATTTAAAACCTCAACCCCTGACACAAGCTCTTTCGGTCTCCTCTCATTCCTATTAAAAGAAATTGCAAATTGCAAAAGGTATAGAAGACCAGGCAGTAGCTGTTCTCTGCCAAACTCTCCAAGTTCATCTTCTACAACTCCCATCTTTGCCCACAGCAATCCAAGCACACTGGCCTTCTGACACCCCTGAAAAGACACACCACTCTTAGACACACCTAAGAACACCACATGCTCTTTTCTTGCTTCCAGTGTTTTCCTCCCACTCCCCATGTCTGTCCAATGTCTTCTCTTAGATTACATAGCACCTGATCCAATAATACTTTCTGACCACTCCACCTAAAGTAGCTCCATCTCTGTATCACCGGCACACCAGACCTTTTTATTTTGGAAACTTATCATCAGATAAAAATAGCACATGAGTTTCTTTCAAGCCCTCAGATTCACGCACAAACACAAGTGTGCATTC
Source organism: Apodemus sylvaticus (assembly GCF_947179515.1). Taxonomy (NCBI): domain Eukaryota; kingdom Metazoa; phylum Chordata; class Mammalia; order Rodentia; family Muridae; genus Apodemus; species Apodemus sylvaticus. Next base: position 102,299,133 of record NC_067495.1, on the reverse strand, counting down.
CACGTGAGTGAGAGTTTTGCCTATCTATCACTGGTGTATCTCCAACACATCAAACACTACCTGGATCATAACTGCTAAGATTTGGCACATTATGAAAGTAAATTAATGAAAGACTATGGTCCAGAGATGACCTTTGCAACTTGACCTAGATTTACCCTAATTTTCAATCCATACTGAGTATATGGAGAGGTTCTTTTGGCAGAACGAGTACAGTCATAACAGGCTCATGATGGGAGGCCAGACACATGACTCAGAGCCTCAACTGCAGATATTCCAATTTTTAACTTGGCTCTCTAAACTCTACTGCCCCTTAAGATATGAACTGGTATTATGGGGGCGGGGAAGGATTTGGTCAAATGCATACAAGAAAAAAAAAACGCTACAGACTGTCTCAGACTCACAGCACACATTAGCATATGAAGACTCTAAGATTGTCTGTCAGAAATGAAATCTATTTGTCCTTTGTTTAATATTTCCCCTAACATGTTTGACCATGAAACATTTATGGTCTACCCACTGATTACCATATCACAGGGGGACAGGACTGTAGCTCATAGTAGAATGCTTATTAAACATGTGTAAGGCACTGAATCCCATCTCTAACACCACAGTAAAACACATCTTACAATACTCAACAACCTTGAAAGAACATTTTTGGAAGCACTGCCACATAGATAAAAGAGGAGTGTGTGTGTGTGTGTTGGATACTGATCAACATTAAATTAAGATCTAATCTCATTAAATTTATGAATTTATTAATACTAATAAAAAGATTCACTTGTGAAATGAAGGAGATGCAAATTTAAAAAATGCAATGAGGGGACTGGAGAGATGCCTGAGCTGTTAAGAGCACTGGCTGCTCTTGCAGAGGTTCTAAATTCAATTCTCAGAGCCCACATGGCAGCTCACAACCTTCCATAGGACGTGATGCCCTCTTCTGGTCTGCAAATGTAGATGCAAACTAAACATGGATAGCAATAAAATAACTATGGAAAACAAGGCAGCAATCAAAGACAGCCATCCTGTTAATATAGACCTCTTAAGAGTAAACTGGCCTACAGTAGGTGAACAGAGTTGCTCTAAATTCAAATGTTATTGCCTCAAAGAAGTATTCCTAGGTAACTGACAAGCTGGAAAAGATTGATGAGTTGGTAAAGTGCTTGTCATGCAAGTATGATGTCTTGAATTTGATCTCTGGACCCACACAGGCACATGCTTCTAATCCCAGTATGGGAAGGGGGGGGCAGAACAGGTGGATCCCTGAGGATTTACTGATCAGCCAGCCTAGCCTACTTAGGATCCCAAGTTTCTAGGGAGACTCTGTCTTAAAAAATAAGGTGGATGGTTCATGAAAACTAATGTCTAAGGTTTAAGTAACTAGCCTTGTAGCTACTTAAGCAACTAGTGGATGCATGGATGGATGGATAGATAGATAGATAGATAGATAGATAGATAGACCTGAACATATGCATGAGAACTAACCCCTAAACTTTAGTTAACTCTTAGCCTCCACATAGATGTATGTATTCGCATGTACAGATACACCTGAACACACATGAACATGTATACACACATGAATACACATGGATATCCATGACACACTGTCACTGGTCCTTAGGAATATACAAAACAGAAAATGGTAATTAATATTAAATTAAAAGACTAAAGATGAGCAGCTATTATAAAGGAAGGGTGTGACAAGGCTTAGTAGTGCCTGTTTTTAATCGCAGCATGCAAGAAGCAAACTCTATGCGTTTAAGGCTAGCCTGATCTACACAGCAAGTTGAAGACCAGCCAGGAATACATAGTGAGTCTAACAAAAAATAAAAGGGAAGGGGGAAAAGACAGAATTTGCAAAGCAATGGCCAGTGGGATAAAAGTTGACTTGAAGGCAGACACGTTGTTGCACTTACTCATCTTAGTATGTCTTTTAGGTCTTTGAGCACTCTACATTGGCCCATGATTATGTCCTCTGTATACGATGTTCACTCTGCCTAGGGCAGAGATATCCAAATCTTTTTCTGTAGTAGACATATGGAAATATTTCAGGTTTTGTGAGACATACGATCTCTATCTCAACTACTCAGCTCTGCTATTACTGCAACAGTAACATTAACAATACATAAATAAAACTTTACTTTCAGAAAGAAAATGTGGATGAGATCTGCACCAAGTAATAAAGTCGTTTAATCTGGAGCAAACAATACGAATATCTTCATACGAATAATCCTTTTTATTCAGAATTTAACATAAACATTGTCTAAGATGTCACTATCTGAAGTAGCTACACTGATTTTCTTTAAATTCTTTGAAATCTAGCTATTCTAATTATTTTTATTGTGCCTATCCTAAAATGTCATTCTCTTGATTGTTGATTTTTACTACCTCCCACACACACCAAAATAATAACTAATATTTATTAATATTTATTGTATATTTGGCACTGTTCTGAACACTTTACATGCTTTAATTTCTTTAATCTGCATGATAACTTATTGACAATCCCTAATTGACTCATTTTGTAGATGAGGAAATGAAAACTGAATCATTGAGTAATTTATTCTCAGTCACATAGCTGAGTGATCATTCCAGGATTTATATCCTGGCCCCTAAGCAATGTGCTGCACTGAATCTCATTGATAAGCCCCCCAAGGCATGTATCCTGTCTGTCTTGTTTAGTGATGGCTGTTGTACAATGCCTAGCATCTGGTAAATGGTCAATGTCAGTGCAACAAAAATGCTAAGGTTCTCTATTAAAGGAATTCAGTATTAAAGAAACTTGAAATTTGATTTCTTTTTGATGAAGCTACTAGATGAGACAAAAGAAAAGAGAAAAGAAGTGCAACGTTGTGTGTGGTGGTTTGAGTGAGCATGGCTCCCATAGGCTCATATATTTGAATGTGTGGCTCCCAGTTGGTGAAACTGTTTGGGAAGGATTAAGAGGTGTGACCTTGTTGGAGGAGGTGTGTTGATGGCAGTGGACTCTGAGGTTTCAAAAACCCACATCACCCCAGTTAGCTCTCTTTTCTCTGCCTCCTGGCTGTGGATCAGATGTAAATTCTCATCCCCTGTTCCAGCACCATACATGCCTGCCTGTTGCCATGATGGAGGTCATGAACTATGAAATTATAAGAAAGCCCAAATAAACTTTCTTTTTATGTATTTTTAATTTTATTTTATTTTTATTTTCTATATTCTTTGTTTACATTCCAAATGACTTCCCCCTTCCCAGTTCCCCCCTCACCATAAGTCTCATAAGCCCTCTTCCCTCTGCCCATTCCCCAATCACCCCCTCCCAATTCCGTGTCCCTGTACTCCCCTACAATGCTGCATCAAGCCTTTCCAGGACCAGGGTCCTCTCCTTCCTTCTCCTTGGGAATCATTTGATATGTTAATAGTGTCTTGAGTATTCAGAGCTTCTGGGCTAGTATCCACTTATCAGTGACTGCATTCCATGTGTATTCTTTTGTGATTGGGTTACTTCACTTAGGATATTTTCCAGTTCCAACCATTTGCCTAAGAATTTCATGAATTCATTGTTTTTAATTGCTGAGTAGTACTCCATTGTGTAAATATACCACATTTTCTGTATCCATTCCTCCATTGAGGGACATCTGGGTTCTTTCCAGCTCCTGCCTACTATAAATAGGGCAGCTATGAACATAGTGGAGCATGTATCCTAATTACATGCTGGGGAATCCTCTGGGTATATGCCCAGGAGTGATATAACAGGGTCCACCGTAAGTGTCATGCCCAGTTTTCTGAGGAACCGCCAGACTGATTTGCAGAGTGGTTGTACCAGTTTGCAACCCCATCAGCAGTGGAGGAGTGTTCCTCTTTCTCCACATCCTCACCAACACCTGCTGTCTCCTGAGTTTTTAATCTTAGCCATTCTGACTGGTGTGAGGTGAGATCTCAGGGTTGTTTTGATTTGCATTTCCCTAAAGATTAATTATGATGAACATTTCTTAAGGTGCTTCTCAGCCATTCGAAATTCTTCAGGTGAAAATTCTTCATTTAGCTCTGTACCCCATTTTTAATAGGGTTATTTGGCTCTCTGGAGTCTACCTTCTTGAGTTCTTTGTATATATTGATTGATATTAGCCCTCTGTCAGATGTAGGGTTGGTGAAAATCTTTTCCCAATTTGTTGGTTGCCATTTTGTCTGATTGACAGTGTCCTTTGCCTTAAAGAAATTTTGTAATTTTATGAGGTCCCATTTGTCAATTCTTGATCTTAGAGCATAAGCAAAATCTGTAGACCAGGCTGGCCTCAAATTCACAGAGATTTCCCCAACCCACTCCTGCCTCTGCCTCCTAAGTGCAGCATTAGAGGAGTGCACCACTATACCCAGCCTACTATGTTTTTTTGGTTGCAGTATTTTTACTGCACTTTTAAAGTTTTCGGTATGGAAAAACATAATTGTTTAATTATGGAAATGAAAGTGTTTTAATACTTTCATGCTGCCATTTTTTGTAGGAAAATACCAAATTACTATATCCTTGAATTGGGATGACCTTAAAATTTTGTATTTTAGATAGACTTTAGTTTCAAAATTAATACTTAGATAAAGATAGATGGATGGATGGATGGATAGATAGATAGATAGATAGATAGATAGATAGAACAGACAGAACATTAAATAAACTTTGGCTGTAAATAAGAAAAATAATAGATAGATAGATAGATAGATAGATAGATAGATAGATAGATAGATAGAACAGACAGAACATTAAATAAACTTTGGCTGTAAATAAGAAAAATAAAAAAACCGGAAAAGGAGAAATCATTTGGAATGTAAACAAAGAAAATAGAAAATTAAAAAAAGAAAAGAAAATAGTCATGGAAATATTGATCTGGAACTGATATCAAAAGACTATAATCCAAGCTGAGGCAGGATGCTCATGAGTTCGAATCCATCACAGATTGACTACACAGACAGATGCTTCAGAAAAAAAAAATAGAGGTTGCTCACCTAAACTTACTGATGAAAATTTAATGAATACTAATTTCAGATTGTACTGTATTGTAGTTCTGGGGTTGGAGCAGAGGATATGTTTGTTTACAGATTGGTTTAGATGAGGTGAGAATCACTGAAAACAGAGCCCGTAAGTCTTTCCAAACCCTTAAATTCTCTAATTCCTGAAACATTTTCATGAAAGGAAAAAGAACTCAAGTATGAACTACTGTGAGAAACTGCTCATCTATTGACTGAAGACGGTTATCTAGAAGGAACTTTAAATTTCTATGAATATCTAAATTTCAAAGACTGAAATGTAGTCCAGACAGAATAAGCATAAATGTATCAAAATATATAACAATGAATACAGCAATCTTATATTTCATTTCAAAGAACTTTCAATATATACTTACATAATAAAATAAGATATATACCTGTGACTATAAAACAATTTGTTTGGTTTTCATAGTTATTTTACATACTATAAATCAAACCCATTATTCTAGGGTTTAGCTTTCCAATGTAAATTAAATCCCTCCTCTGAAGCAGCCTATGGTTTTGTAAGGGAAAGACAAACACACAATTTATAAAGCAGCAAAGTAGAATGGCGACAAACTGCTACAGAGTGTATAAAATGGAGTCATATTATTAAAGGGGGTACTGAAGTGAGGGAAATGTTCAAAAACAACTGAGGTATGAAAAGGATCTAAAATGTAAATAGAACTTGGGACAAAAGTAAGTGAGGGAAAATCAGGTTTCTGTTTATACACAAGGGATGGCAGTGCCACTACGTTCTTCAAAAGGGAATGCAGAAAGAACAGCCAACTTTTAAGGAGCACAGGAATTAGGAAACAGGAAAGAATGACAAGATCAGCTTTGGACGTAAGCTATGGAACAACTAGCCAGAATTGAGCTGAAAAATGATGTTATGGTGATTCTCAGAAAAGGTGAAGGCTGATAAAACAGGTATGAACACGAGCAGGCACACTGAAATTATGACCGCAGATAAATTCATTGAGAAAGAGGCTGCACAGTGAATTGAGAGCGAAGTTGTGGACCAAATCTTGGAGAACACCAACATTTAAGGAAAGACAGAAGAAAAGTAGCTATAGAAAAAGACAGGGGCTGGAGAGATGGTTCAGCGGTTAACAGCACCCACCGCTCTACCGAGGGTCTTCCTGAGTTCAAATCCCAGCAACCACATGGTGGCTCACAACCATCTGTAATGATATCTGATGCCCTCTTCTGGTGCGTCTAAAGGCAGCTACAGTGTACTTACATATAATAATAAATCTTTAAAAAAAAGAAAACCTATTTTAAAAAAGACAGAATGGCCAGCCAGAGGCAGAGAGGTTAAGGAAAAAGGGGGAAAATGGAGCCCCATATGGCTAAGTGTATTGATTTCTTATTGCAGCATCACAAAATGACACACACTTAGTACCTTATACTTCTAAAGATTAGGGATCTAAAGTTAGTATCATCAAGCGAAAGTTAAGGTCTCAAGATGGTTGATTCCCTCTGGAGGTGCTAAGAAACAATACATGTCTTTATACTTCTCAGTGTCTAGAGATCCTCTGCATTTCTTTTTTTATTAAATATTTTATTCTATTTTATTGGATATTTTATGTATTTCAAATGTTATCCCCTTTCCTTGTTTTCCCTCTGCCAATTCCCTATCCCACCCCTCCTCCTGTGCTCACCAACTCACCCACTCCTGCTTCCCTGCCCTGCTGGCATTCCCCTACACTGGGGAATTGAGCCTTCACAGGACCAAGGGCTTCTCCTCCCGTTGATGTCCGACAAGGCCATCCTCTGCTACATGTGCAGCAAGAACCATGGGTCCCTCTATGTGTACGCTTTGGTTGGTGGTTTAGTCCCTGAGAGCTCGGGGGGGGGGGGGGGGGTCAGGTTGGTTGATATTGTTCTTCCTATGTGGTTGCAAACCCCTTCAGCTCCTTCAGTCCTTTCTCTAACTCCTCCATTGGTGACCCTGTGCTCAGGCCAATGGTTGGCTGTGAGCATCCACATCTGTATTTGTCAGGCTCTGGCAAAGCCTCTCAGGAGACAGCTATAACAGGCTCCTGTCAGCAAGCACTTCTTGGCATCCTCAACAGCGTCAGGGTTTAGTGTCTGTATATGGGATGTGTCCCTAGGTAGGACAGTCTCTGGTAGCCTTTCCTTCAGTCTCTGCTCCTTTAGACAGGAGCTCTTCTGGGTTAAGAATTTGGAGATGAGTGGGTGACCCTCTCCCCAACCTTGCCTAACCTCTGGATAAGGTCTCTACAGGCTCTCCCTCCCCTTTGTTGGGTATTTCAGCTAATCTCATCCCTGTTGGGTCCTGGGAGCATCTTGCTTTCCTGGCATCTGGGACTTGCTGGTGGCTACCCCCAGTTCCCCATCCCCAATTGCTACACACCTCTGTTCAAATTCCTGACCCTCTGTGTATCATCCCTGCCTCCTCTTACTGATCCTGGCCCCCCTTTCCCCCTCCCCCTTCTCTATTTCTCCCAAGTCCCTCCCACCCTTTACCTCCCATGAGTACTTTTTGTTCCCCTTTCTAAGAAGGACTGAAACATCCACATTTTGACATTTCTTCTTCTTGAGCTTCATGCAGTCTGTGAATTGTGTCGGGGTACTCTGAGTTTTGGGGCTAACACCCACTTATCAGTGAGTGAATACCATGAGTGTTCCTTTGTGACTGGGTTATCTCACTCGGATGATATTTTCTAGTTCCATCATTTACCTAAGAATTTCATGAATTAATTGTTTTTAACAGCTGAGTAGTACTCCATTGTGTAAATATACCACATTTTCTGTATCCATTCCTCTGTTGAAGGACATCTGGGTTGTTTCCAGCTTCTGGCTATTATAAATAAGGCTGCTACGAATATAGTGGATCACGTGTCCTTGTGATATGCTATAGAATCATTTGAGTATATACCCAGGATTGGTACAGTTGGGTCCTCAGGTCCAATTTTTTGAGGAACCGCCAGACTAATTTTCAGAGTGGTTGTACCAGCTTGCAATCCCACCAACAATGGAGGAGTGTTCCTCTTTCTCCACATCCTCGCTACCATCTGCTGTCTCCTGAGTTTTTGATTGATCTTCTGCATTTCTTGCTGCACGGATTCTTCCTTCATCTTAAAGCTCGGAGCAGTGTCAGAATTTCAGTATCACTGTATTTAAGGTCACATTCTCTTCTATATCTGCTTTGTTGCCCCTTTCTCAGAATAACCCTTGTTAGTACATTAAGTCTTCACAAATAAGCCAGAACAAACTTTCCTTCTCAAGATCTTTAATCATACGTGAAAAATCTATTTCATATAAAATAATATGTTCAAAAATTCCAGTGGTGTGAATGCAAGAATCACTGAAGGGTGTAATTTTGTTTACTGCACTGAGGAAGTAGAGACTTTCAAAGGGGAGGAGACTCAACAGAGTCCGGTACAGAAGTCAAAGAAAATCAGGACCAAAGTTGCCTTTAGAATTAGGAAATATATTTTTTAAAATGTGGTCTCAGCAAGAAGTGGTAAAACTAGAACTACAAAATAGTAAATTAAAAGGCTAATATGTTGTGTATACTGTAAGTCTAATCTTTCACCACTAATGAACCAATATAGGACAAATTAAGAACAAAATGAATACTGTGATGTTTAATTGGAATCATAGGATTGGTACAAAGCCATTGTTTTTAATATAGGTACAGACTGATATAGAGAATATGATTTAGAAATACAGCGATATATGTCCATTAACATTTACACAATTCTACATATCTGAATGCAAACCCATGCATATGTACACACACACACACACACACACACAAATCTATTCTGGAGCTGATTCCACCAAGATATATTACAAACCAAAAGAACAATAGGTGTCTTAACTTCCAAACCTGATGTAACTACAGAAATCGGAAAATTAAAATGGGGCCATTGGGGTGGGAAATAAAGAGAGAAATAACAAAAGTACTCGTGCTCTTTCTGCTCAGGAAAATGGTAAAACTTGAGAGGGGCTCTAATTAGGAAAGGAGGAGGGAGTATTTTTTTAAAAAAAAATCATGGAGAATAGATTAACAATAATTATTATTTAAAAAAGCCATAAAGGATCATACTATTAAATATCTACCTAAAGATACAAGTTGGTGTATAAATATATACATGTATTTTAAGGGAAAAGATCCCATCTAGGCTGATGTTGCTCCATCCAAGAGCAGATCATCTCACAAACACCTTAATACCAGGCATGAGAAACACTTTTATGAGTTGTTGACCAGGGTAGTCGAAGAGAGTCCCCAAAGGCTAGGCTACTGCTTTTGCCCTCAGTTGTTCCTTGAAGGTAGAAGTCTCTATTGGGGCTGGAGAAATGGCTCAGCAGTTAGGAGCATTGACTGCTCTTCCAAATGTCCTGAGTTCAAATCCCAGCAACCACACGGTGGCTCACAACCATCTGTAATGAGATCTGAAGCCCTCTTCTGGTGTGTCTGATGATAGCTACAGTGCGCTTATTTATAATAATAAATAAATCTTTGGGCCTGAGCGAGCAGGGACTAAGCGAGCAAGGTTACCCAGAGAGAGCTGGGCTGACCGGAGGGAGCAGGTCCTAAATTCAATTCCCAGCAGCCACAGGAAGGCTAACAACCATCTGTACAGCTACAGTGTACTCATATACATAAAATAAATAAATCTTTTCTAAAAAGAAAGAAAGTCTCTATTGCTGAAGAAACTATGTGTTTTGGACACAAGGTCCTGAGGACCCCTGAGCTGGAATGGTACTGAAAGCCTCCTCACTGAGGACTAGCTTTCATGGTACCACAAGTCCTGCCCGGCTTTGATGCCTAAGAATCACAAGGACTAGCATGGCATATAACCATAGAATGCAGAAATGGTGTGCATACCTTGGCAGTAACCAGCAACCTTCTAATTGGACTAAGACCTGCTCAACAGGAGGGAAATGGCGCCTGGTACTGGAAACCTGGTCAACTACCCAAAGCTAGTAAAGTCATGGATACTGGAGGAGAACCTATGGCTATCACTTCTATAAGCCAGAATAATCCCTAATTACACTGTAAATATCTGTCCTTATATAGACAGATAAGTGGAGTGTTTACCCTTCAACAAGGAAACTTCCCAGATACCATTGCAGAAACCTAGACCAATTGAAATGCAGAGTCATGGGTCCTAGTCCCCACTGACACATACATGACACAAGTCTCTTAACGCTCAGAGATTTTTGAAAAGAAGGGGCTAGCAGATTTATAAGAGCAATAAAACAAGAAATTTGCTGTGAAATTACATCTTGCGGGAACATCAGAAGATCCACCCTTAAAGTCTCACCAATATGGCTGCCTAAATATCACCTAAAC